>NC_143045.1:34275000-34300000 GCF_057628025.1 Oncorhynchus mykiss
ACGGTCTAGAGTGTGCAGCATGGCCTCAACACGCTGGATACCGTACTGCTCGCGCACTGAGCCGCATTTACGTTCGTGTACCTGGGTGAGGAATACACACACACACACATAAACACACACACACACACACACACACACACACACACTGGATACCGCTTTGCTCACGGCACGTACTGAGACACTCTTACACTTATGCAGCTGGGGATGGATACAGTGGGGTCTGAAATGATTGACACCTTGATAAAAATGAGCAACATTGACCGTATAAAGTGAATCATTCAAATACTGAGCTGTACTGTATGCAAAAACAACAAAAAAGGAAACGATATAATTTTATACTAATACAATTGCTCAGAACAAGAGATTTAGAAGGAGTTAAGGGACCAAATTATTGACCCACCTGTTTTCAATACATTTCAATAATTCAACTTGTGAGGATAAGGCCACTGTTTTCTGAGTTGGACAACACATTGGGAGGGATCATAGACCATTGCTCCACACAGAATCTGTGCTTAAAGTGTTTACTAAACAGCATTGGCACTTAGATTTGGAAGAAAAAAATGGCATACAATATAGCTCAGTTTTTTGAATGATTTATTTTATACAGTCATTTAGGCTCATCTTTATCAAGGGTGTCAATCATCTCAGACCCCACTGTGCATCTTCCCCACACCATCAGTCATTCATGTGGACATAAAGGATGCCTTAGTCTCAGAGGGTTGTACCTTGTCCGCTGTCGGCTGGTGATGGACAGAGAACAGGGCTCCTATGATGATGTCACCGGGGATGTGTGCCACGACTCGCCGCTCGTTAGACTGGGCATCGCCAACAGTCCCACGCCACGCCCATACAGGCAGGGCCAGGATGATCCAGATCATCTTATTGGTTAATTTGTTAACAATAGAAAATGTCTTGATGATGTCCAGTTTGGTCAAGAACTACTATGCTTCGTGAGAGTAAAGTTCCTCTCCATTGTGAAGAGTGGTGGCAAGCCAAAAATAATAATACAAATGTGGACTTCCTCCTCCTGCTGTGGAAGTCAAGGACGGGCCATTGTCACGTTACCAATAAGGAGTGCCAGAGAGAAGCCGTGTATGTTGGGAAATACTTTAGACTCCTTCTGGTCGAAACTGGACTCCCCTCTGATTGGTTGAGGAATATCCTCCTCTATGGTGAAGCGGTGGTCTCCATGGTAACAGGTAACAGACAGGTAAAGGGGCTGGTCATTACCTGTAAACAGAGAGGTAGTGGGGGGTTCGGGTCTGAACGCAGCAGGGGACATCAATCCTTTATAGGGGCTTACTTTGCTGTTTTCACATCAATCTGTTATCTACCTGTGACACATCAGGGAGCAGGGAAGGCTGTCAGAGAGGAGGGAGAACAATAACATTCAACCAGACCAAGTCTCAGAGCACAGGAACCATACCCAGTGGGAACCTATCCAAGCAGTTTATACTCTCACATGAATCCTACCACAGCTTCACACCATTGCCTCATCAGAATATATATAATACCTTTGCATGCTTTGAGGTCTTGTGTAGCTTTTCAAAGGATCAGAGACACAATTCACAAAATGATCATGATGAACAACACTCTCACTCTACCTCATGTCATATAGGCCTTGTAAACTATAACTAAAACGCTTGTGTATTTCAAGCAAATATATTTAACCTCAATTATGCATAAGAACATATTGTAACCACAGGTAGAACATATGTCAATAGATTTCAGCAGCTGAAAGCACTAAGTAAATGAGTTTGAAGGGGATGGGTCCAACTTTGCGCAAATAGACTTGATCAAGGTCGTCGGAATGTCGGCAGAGTTGGGGGCTCAACAGTTCGAGCCCGGCCGGTGTCCCCTCGAGCGCTAGGCGAGAAACGAGGGGGTCAAGGGAAGTAATTAATAATGACAGCGTCATTACAGCGCCATTAACAGGAGAGCTGTTCGCTCGGGATCCATTCTTCCTAAGAGCCATTCATCCTGCAGCCCGCAAGACCGATTTATCATAATCAGATTCCTCCACCACCACCGTGTTTCTCTCTCGCGCGCTCTGTCTCTTTCCCACCAAGGCTGCGCGCGGTATTACATACCTGTCGCTCTGTATGTGCTCAAGTATAGGTCACATTTCACTTTATTACGGAACCGGGCGGTATTACATACCTGTCGCTCTGTATGTGCTCAAGTATAGGTCACATTTCACTTTATTACGGAACCGAATGAATTTATCCTCTTCTCTATCACATAAACATACATCTGCTCAAATAGGCATGAACGTTGTTCAGCCCGTTGGCTACAGAGGTCACTGCGCTTCTCGCCGGTATAAATTCTCAATAGGCTAGCCTGCCACATTCAACACACCACGGTTATCCCGTTAAATAAACCGCGTTAATACGCCGAACAATCAATAGTCTGGGAGATTTAAGTTGCCCATAGATTTCGTCATTGATTGGGTGAGTAAACAACGGGAGAGGATAGCAGGATTTTCACATGATGTGCCTGTGCCCATTGAATAGGATATATGTGCCTTTGTAGCCTATGGATGCCATTGTGAAGTCTGCCAACGGGAATGTGTTCCCAGCAGGGGCAGACTGGCCATCTAGCATTTCGGGCAAATGCCAGATAGGCTGGTCCCTTTTTAGCCCAGTGGGCCTAACTAACTTGATGTTTTTTTCTCAGCAAAATGATCATTAGCCAGATAATGATGGTATTAAGGGAAAAATGGGGCGGTGTGTTAGAAATGGCAGGGACGATTTCTGATCCCAGTCTGCTCCTGGCTCCATGGCTAAACAATGTCAAATAAGGAGACATGGCAATGGTCTGTCTGTCTTTCTGTCTGTCTCATAGCTTGTGTAAACGGGACGGATCTGGTAGCTGCATGCGCTTGTCCTCCAGAGCTGTCCGCGGTGCTGAAATTGAGTCGTCGCGCGCATCACCGTTTGCCCAGACAACCATCGCAGAGAAGAGAGTTCTGTAACTTTTAAATTTCCCTTGACAATGTTAACATCAAAACCCTCACCGGTCAAAAAGACTTAAAGACAGAAGGCTGGCTGCCACACGGAATGATGTTACCGAGGGGAGGTGTGTGTGTGGGGGGGGGGGGGGGGGGGGGAGTAAATAGAGCGGAGGCTATCTGCTGTGTCTCACTGTTGCATTACACAGGCTGAACGCGCCGTTACGTTACATCCAAATGTACACACATAGAGCCTTACCGTGTCAATCTGCGACCTCGTTCATTTCCACGGGATAAAGGAAGAACACGCACCGAGTGCTCGCGACCAAGGCCACAGCTCGAGCTCTTCTCGTCTTCATGTCACGCACAAACTCTGCCGGTGCGATGTCTGCTCACGCATCGCGCGCCAAACCCCTAGTCTAACCCCCTCCTCTCAACCAGTATGTCTCGCGACAGGGCAGGTTACCTGGCAGCTCTCTATATCCACACACTGTGCTGAGGAGTGACTATCATAGCAGTCTGTCTATCTGACACAACTCCACTCAGGGAGAACTGCAGTTGGTGAGCTTGTGTTTTTTGTTTGGGTTATTTCCTGCGGCGCGTGCCGCTTTCAGACCGCAAGGTGACTGCCTCGCGTCCTTCGAAACACCGCTCAGCGCGCGCCCTCCCTTCCAGCGAAGATGTTTGTGAATGAATTCCCGCATCGAACCTGTGACACTAGGCTGAATCACCAAATACACACTGATCATCAGATCACACACACGTGTGTGTGTGTGTGTGTGTGTGTGTGTGTGTGTGTGTGTGTGTGTGTGTGTGTGTGTGTCTATGTCTGTGTCTGTGTGTGTGTGTGTGTGTGTGTGTGTGTGTGTGTGTGTGTGTGTGTGTGTGTGTGTGTGTGTGTGTGTGTGTGTGTGTGTGTGTGTGTGTGTGGCCTTTCAAACGGATTATGTCAAGTCTACCACCCGATGGCCGTCCTGAGACATTGATGGAATGAGCGACTAGGTGCGTTTATCGATCCATGACACTGTCACTAATCTCTCTCTCGCTCTCAATCTCTCTCTCGTTCTCTCGAGCTCTCTCTCTCACACAAACACACACACACACACACACACACACACACACACACACACACACACACACACACACACACATGCATTAGGCTCAGTAGCACAAACGGCAGTCTGAACCAGGCGGGCACAACACACAGATGCGGGCTATTACCTACCTTATAAGCTCTCTAATAGTAGTATCGCCCATCACACAGAGCTTTGAAGGTTGTATTGCAGGCAGTCAAAATGTACTTTGGTGCTAAAACGTTCCCGATATCATATATTATTTAAAATTAATAGAAACATTGAATATCGTCCACACTAATTCCAGGATGACACAAATAGCGCGGGAATCGAATCAGACCAACCGGGCTCTGACACAATGGCCGTTAATACACGGTAAAGCTCGAGTAAACAGCCGTCTGCCCTCTGCTGGCCTGCCCGCCTCTCAACGTGAATACACACATCTAACATGTTCATCATTCGTTTAGAACAAAATAATACAACTCAACAGTATCAAAGAAAAAGCTTAAAGGTAAATGAAAAATGAATGACTTTGTATTTGTTGCTTTTTACAGATTGACTGTTCTGTTGATAACGTGTTTTTCCTGAATGTAAGACTAGCCCAAAAGTTAAATGGGAAAAGCTATTTGAATAGGCCTACCTCAACTAGACCACCGTGCATGTTCTGGAGAAACCCCACTCCACGTACTGATCAGAGCATCATGGTCGTGATGAATCCACGTTTTCACTATGGCAACGACGGAACACCGAGTCTGTTCCTGCGCTCTTTCGCTCGCTCGCTGTCTGTCGCGCTTGCTCTGCGCGGCTCCAATATGGGGGCTTCATCGCGGCCACGCTCTGCGCGTCACAGGCCAACTACCGATCTGACAGTCTCCTCTCTATCTCTCTATATATATATCCCTCTCTATCTCTCTCTCTATGTCTCTCTTCCTCTCTCTCCGTATCTCTCTCTGTCTATCAAGCTACACTCTGTGTGCTCTCTCTTTTGAATACAGTATGTACAGGCTAAGTGTGTTTGTGTTAATGGATGGAGAGATGTGCAGATACAGATTCAGGGGGAGTGTTTAGGGGCTTGGCCAGAAACAAGGCCAGAATTAAATCGCCAGCCAAATGCAAGAGGGATTAGAAGACACACACACATGCACACGCACACACACGCACACACTCACACACACACGGCAGCGCTGGGTAGGGTGCACCTTTTGCAGGCTCCCTAGACTTTGCTATTTAGTGTGTATTTCTGTGTTAATTCTTTGTTTACTCAAAACATTTGTGCTTGCTAAAATACTATTCCATTTTTTATCTCATTATTATTAGTATATATCTTTATGACTTTCTTTACTCATTCATTTATTTTATTGTTGCTGAACTGCTGAGAGGTGAGCCTGTCCATAGGTGAGCCTGTCGATAGGTGAGCCTGTCGATAGGTGAGCCTGTCCATAGGTGAGCCGGTCGATAGGTGAGCCTGTCGATGGGTGAGCCTGTCGATGGGTGAGCCAGTCGAGGGGTGAGCCTGTCGATAGGTGAGCCTGTCGATAGGTGAGCCTGTCTATAGGGGATCCTGTCGATAGGTGAGCCTGTCGATAGGTGATTCTGTCGAGGGGTGAGCCTGTCGAGGGGTGAGCCTGTCGAGAGGTGAGCCTGTCGATAGGTGAGCCTGTCGATAGGTGAGCCTGTCGAGGGGTGAGCCTGTCAATAGGTTAGCCTGTCGATAGGTGATCCGGTCGATAGGTGAGCCTGTCGATAGGTGAGCCGGTCGATAGGTGAGCCTGTCGATAGGTGAGCCTGTCGATAAGTGAGCCTGTCCATGGGTGAGCCTGTCCATGGGTGAGCCTGTCGAGGGCTGAGCCTGTCGAGGGGTGAGCCTGTCGATAGGTGAGCCTGTCGATAAGTGAGCCTGTCGATGGGTGATCCTGTCGATAGGTGAGCATGTCGATAGGTGAGCCTGTCGATAGGTGAGCCTGTCGATAGGTGAGCCTGTCCATAGGTGAGCCTGTCCATAGGTGAGCCTGTCCATGGGTGAGCCTGTCGAGGGGTGAGCCTGTCGAGGGGTGAGCCTGTCGAGGGGTGAGCCTGTCGAGGGGTGAGCCTGTCGATGGGTGAGCCTGTCGATAGGTGAGCCGGTCGATAGGTGAGCCTGTCGATAGGTGAGCCTGTCCATAGGTGAGCCTGTCGATAGGTGAGCCGGGCAATAGGTGAGCCTGTCGCTAGGTGAGCCTGTCCATAGGTGAGCCTGTCGATAGTTGAGCCGGTCGATAGGTGAGCCTGTCGATAGGTGAGCCTGTCGATAAGTGAGCCTGTTGATGGGTGATCCTGTCGATAGGTGAGCATGTCGATAGGTGAGCCTGTCGATAGGTGAGCCTGTCGATAGGTGAGCCTGTCCATAGGTGAGCCTGTCCATAGGTGAGCCTGTCCATGGGTGAGCCTGTCGAGGGGTGAGCCTGTCGAGGGGTGAGCCTGTCGAGGGGTGAGCCTGTCGAGGGGTGAGCCTGTCGAGGGGTGAGCCTGTCGATAGGTGAGCCGGTCGATAGGTGAGCCTGTCGATAGGTGAGCCTGTCCATAGGTGAGCCTGTCGATAGGTGAGCCGGGCAATAGGTGAGCCTGTCGCTAGGTGAGCCTGTCCATAGGTGAGCCTGTCGATAGTTGAGCCGGTCGATAGGTGAGCCTGTCGATAGGTGAGCCTGTCGATAGGTGAGCCGGTCGACAGGTGAGCCTGTCTATAGGTGAGCCTGTCGATAGGTGAGCCTGTCGATAGGTGAGCCTGTCGATAGGTGAGCCGGGCGATAGGTGAGCCTGTCGCTAGGTGAGCCTGTCCATAGGTGAGCCTGTCGATAGGTGAGCCGGTCGATAGGTGAGCCTGTCGATAGGTGAGCCTGTCGATAGGTGAGCCGGTCGACAGGTGAGCCTGTCTATAGGTGAGCCTGTCGATAGGTGAGCCTGTCCATAGGTGAGCCTGTCGATAGGTGAGCCTGTCCATAGGTGAGCCTGTCCATAGGTGAGCCTGTCCATAGGTGAGCCTGTCGAGGGGTGAGCCTGTCGAGGGGTGAGCCTGTCGAGGGGTGAGCCTGTCGAGGGGTGAGCCTGTCGATAGGTGAGCCGGTCGATAGGTGAGCCTGTCGATAGGTGAGCCGGTCGATAGGTGAGCCTGTCGATAGGTGAGCCTGTCCATAGGTGAGCCTGTCCATGGGTGAGCCTGTCGAGGGGTGAGCCTGTCGAGGGGTGAGCCTGTCGAGGGGTGAGCCTGTCGATAGGTGAGCCTGTCGATAAGTGAGCCTGTCGATGGGTGATCCTGTCGATAGGTGAGCATGTCGATAGGTGAGCCTGTCGATAGGTGAGCCTGTCGATAGGTGAGCCTGTCCATAGGTGAGCCTGTCCATAGGTGAGCCTGTCCATGGGTGAGCCTGTCGAGGGGTGAGCCTGTCGAGGGGTGAGCCTGTCGAGGGGTGAGCCTGTCGAGGGGTGAGCCTGTCGATGGGTGAGCCTGTCGATAGGTGAGCCGGTCGATAGGTGAGCCTGTCGATAGGTGAGCCTGTCCATAGGTGAGCCTGTCGATAGGTGAGCCGGGCAATAGGTGAGCCTGTCGCTAGGTGAGCCTGTCCATAGGTGAGCCTGTCGATAGTTGAGCCGGTCGATAGGTGAGCCTGTCGATAGGTGAGCCTGTCGATAAGTGAGCCTGTTGATGGGTGATCCTGTCGATAGGTGAGCATGTCGATAGGTGAGCCTGTCGATAGGTGAGCCTGTCGATAGGTGAGCCTGTCCATAGGTGAGCCTGTCCATAGGTGAGCCTGTCCATGGGTGAGCCTGTCGAGGGGTGAGCCTGTCGAGGGGTGAGCCTGTCGAGGGGTGAGCCTGTCGAGGGGTGAGCCTGTCGAGGGGTGAGCCTGTCGATAGGTGAGCCGGTCGATAGGTGAGCCTGTCGATAGGTGAGCCTGTCCATAGGTGAGCCTGTCGATAGGTGAGCCGGGCAATAGGTGAGCCTGTCGCTAGGTGAGCCTGTCCATAGGTGAGCCTGTCGATAGTTGAGCCGGTCGATAGGTGAGCCTGTCGATAGGTGAGCCTGTCGATAGGTGAGCCGGTCGACAGGTGAGCCTGTCTATAGGTGAGCCTGTCGATAGGTGAGCCTGTCCATAGGTGAGCCTGTCGATAGGTGAGCCTGTCGATAGGTGAGCCTGTCGATAGGTGAGCCGGGCGATAGGTGAGCCTGTCGCTAGGTGAGCCTGTCCATAGGTGAGCCTGTCGATAGGTGAGCCGGTCGATAGGTGAGCCTGTCGATAGGTGAGCCTGTCGATAGGTGAGCCGGTCGACAGGTGAGCCTGTCTATAGGTGAGCCTGTCGATAGGTGAGCCTGTCCATAGGTGAGCCTGTCGATAGGTGAGCCTGTCCATAGGTGAGCCTGTCCATAGGTGAGCCTGTCCATAGGTGAGCCTGTCGAGGGGTGAGCCTGTCGAGGGGTGAGCCTGTCGAGGGGTGAGCCTGTCGAGGGGTGAGCCTGTCGATAGGTGAGCCTGTCGATAGGTGAGCCTGTCGATAGGTGAGCCGGTCGATAGGTGAGCCTGTCGATAGGTGAGCCGGTCGATAGGTGAGCCTGTCGATAGGTGAGCCTGTCGATAGGTGAGCCGGTCGATAGGTGAGCCTGTCGATGGGTGAGCCTGTCGATGGGTGAGCCAGTCGAGGGGTGAGCCTGTCTATAGGTGAGCCTGTCGATAGGTGAGCCTGTCTATAGGGGATCCTGTCGATAGGTGAGCCTGTCGATAGGTGATTCTGTCGAGGGGTGAGCCTGTCGAGGGGTGAGCCTGTCGAGAGGTGAGCCTGTCGATAGGTGAGCCTGTCGATAGGTGAGCCTGTCGAGGGGTGAGCCTGTCAATAGGTTAGCCTGTCGATAGGTGAGCCTGTCGAGAGGTGAGCCTGTCGATAGGTGAGCCGGTCAATAGGTGAGCCGGTCGATGGGTGAGCCGGTCGATGGGTGAGCCGGTCGATGGGTGAGCCGGTCGATGGGTGAGCCGGTCGATGGGTGAGCCGGTCGATGGGTGAGCCGGTCGATGGGTGAGCCGGTCGATGGGTGAGCCTGCAGGTAAGCATTTCATTGCCAGCCAAGTCACCCGTGATACAAGTCAGTATCTGACGCCGATCCATGTCTGAGGACGCCAGGAGATGACATGGACACCGGACAGTAGGGGCAACAGAGAGCGTTGTTACCTTCAAGTACGTTTCAGTTTTGTTTGTGCATTGTGGACAAGGATGGTGGATAGGTGTCAGCATCTGCCTCTGGTTGCAAGTTCAAATTCAGTAATAGAAAGTCGTTTTTTAGTATTTTGTTTTAAGCCTATCACAAACCTTAACCCTAACCTTAACCCTAACCTGAACCCTAACCTTAACCCTAACCTGAACCCTAACCTTAACCCTAACCTTAACCCTAACCTGAACCCTAACCTTAACCCTAACCTGAACCCTAACCTTAACCCTAACCTTAACCCTAACCTTAACCCTAACCTTAACCCTAACCTTAACCCTAACCTGAACCCTAACCTTAACCCTAACCTTAACCCTAACCTTAACCCTAACCTTAACCCTAACCTGAACCCTAACCTTAACCCTAACCTGAACCCTAACCTGAACCCTAACCTTAACCCTAACCTTAACCCTAACCTTAACCCTAACCTTAACCCTAACCTTAACCCTAACCTTAACCCTAACCTGAACCCTAACCTTAACCCTAACCTTAACCCTAACCTTAACCTTAACCCTAACCTTAACCCTAACCTTAACCCTAACCTTAACCCTAACCTTAACCCTAACCTGAACCCTAACCTTAACCCTAACCTGAACCCTAACCTTAACCCTAACCTGAACCCTAACCTGAACCCTAACCTTAACCCTAACCTTAACCCTAACCTGAACCCTAACCTGAACCCTAACCTTAACCCTAACCTTAACCCTAACCTTAACCCTAACCTTAACCCTAACCTTAACCCTAACCTTAACCCTAACCTTAACCCTAACCTGAACCCTAACCTTAACCCTAACCTTAACCCTAACCTTAACCCTAACCTTAACCCTAACCTTAACCCTAACCTGAACCCTAACCTTAACCCTAACCTGAACCCTAACCTTAACCCTAACCTGAACCCTAACCTTAACCCTAACCTTAACCCTAACCTGAACCCTAACCTTAACCCTAACCTTAACCCTAACCTTAACCCTAACCTGAACCCTAACCTGAACCCTAACCTTAACCCTAACCTGAACCCTAACCTTAACCCTAACCTTAACCCTAACCTTAACCCTAACCTGAACCCTAACCTGAACCCTAACCTTAACCCTAACCTTAACCCTAATCTGAACCCTAACCTGAACCCTAACCTTAACCCTAACCTGAACCCTAACCTTAACCCTAACCTTAACCCTAACCTTAACCCTAACCTGAACCCTAACCTGAACCCTAACCTGAACCCTAACCTTAACCCTAACCTGAACCCTAACCTGAACCCTAACCTTAACCCTAACCTTAACCCTAACCTTAACCCTAACCTTAAACATTCATAGTTAATGCCTGAACTTAACCTTAAACACTTTTGTTTGATGTTTGCAATGACTTTGAAATTTGACGTTTGAGAAACATGGATGTGTATAGGACAAATCATCTAACTGTGTACTCCATGTACTGTCTATATGACAAATCAACTAACTGTGTACTCCATGTACTGTATATAGGACAAATCAACTAACCTGAACTTGAACACACCTACATGCATGCTGAACATTCAGAGCTTTAATGCAGTGACAGTCTGACTATAACATTCACGTCTCCCCCATCTCTCTCCCCGCTCTCTCTCCCTCTTTACCCATCTCTCCCCCTCTCTCCCTCATCTCCCTCCCTCATCTCCCTCATCTCTCTCTCTCCCTCCCTCTTTACCCCTCTCTCCCTCATCTCCCTCTCTCCCTCATCTCTCTCCCTCCCTCATCTCCCTCATCTCCCTCTCTCCCTCATCTCTCTCCCTCCCTCATCTCTCTGTCTCCCTCCCTCTTTACCCCTCTCTCCCTCATCTCCCTCTCTCCCTCACCTCTCTCCCTCCCTCATCTCCCTCATCTCTCTCTCCCTCCCTCATCTCTCTCTCTCTCTCCCTCTTTACCCATCTCTCCCCCTCTCTCCCTCATCTCCCTCATCTCTCTCTCCCTCCCTCTTTACCCCTCTCTCCCTCATCTCTCTCTCTCCCTCCCTCTTTACCCCTCTCTCCCTCACCTCTCTCTCTCCCTCATCTCTCTCCCTCCCTCATATCTCTCTCCCCCCCATCTCCCTCATCTCCCTCTCTCTCCCTCATCTCTCTCTCCCTCCCTCATCTCCCTCATCTCTCTCTCCCTCCCTCTTTACCCCTCTCTCCCTCATCTCTCTCCCTCCCTCATCTCTCTCTCCCTCCCTCATCTCCCTCATCTCTCTCTCTCCCTCCCTCTTTACCCCTCTCTCCCTCATCTCTCTCCCTCCCTCATTTCTCTCTCCCTCCCTCATCTCCCTCTCTCTCCCTAATTTCTCTCCCTCCCTCATCTCTCTCTCCCTCCCTCATCTCCCTCTCTCTCCCTAATTTCTCTCCCTCCCTCCCTCCCTCATCTCTCTCCCTCCCTCATCTCCCTCTCTCTCCCTCATCTCTCTCCCTCCCTCATCTCTCTCCCTCCATCATCTTTCTCTCTCTCCCTCATCTCTCTCCCTCGCTCATCTCTCTCTCCCTCCCTCATCTCCCTCTCGCTCCCTCATCTCTCTCTCCCTCCCTCATCTCTCTCCCCCTCATCTCTCTCTCTCTCCTTATCTCTCTTTTTCTCTCTAATACACACACTCATACTCTGATTCTATTCTCTCACAGCACACACAATTACACACCTCCATTAATAATATGGGCTACACTCTGCTATGCTACACACACACACACACACACACACACACACACACACACACACACACACACACACACACACACACACACACACACACACACACACACACACACACAAAGCCTGTCCTTCCATTGGGAGATAAGAGTGAAATAACTTTCCTTCCGTTCACTGCCACACAGTTCAGCTGGGCCAAATTAAATTACCTCCTCTGTGTGAAGGAGAAGAGACCTGAGCTTCATTAACACAGAATGTGTCTGTGTCTGTGTGTGTGTGTGTGTGTGTGCGTGCGTGCGTGCGTGTGTGTGTGTGTGTGCGTGCGTATTAAATTTAACCTCCAAACTCCATCATCACTGAGACACAACTGGTCAAACCAGACATATGACTCAGCATAAAAGTCCTGGGACACTATGAGTGTTCATGTACACTCACACACACACACACACACACACACACACACACACACACACACACACACACACACACACACACACACACACACACACACACACACACACACACACACACACACACACACACACACACACACACACACACACACACAAACATGAATAGCGCAACGTCCATTTAATTTGCGTCTGTGATATGTAAACCCTGAAAGAAACTGCTCATCACAGATGTAAACAGAGAATGTTCCAGTGTCACGTCACCATGGCAACCACTGACAGCTGTTGCAAAAGAGATGTAATGACAATCTCCCAATGGGACGGCTAATCTGTAATTGCTCTCACAAACGCCAGAGTCAAGCTAACACACACACACACACACACACACACACACACACACACACACTGCAGTGTTAAAGATCTCTTCCACCCCAAGACGATATCGATATTAACTGAAGACATTATTTGGATCATAATGGTCCATACGCACAGAAAGTCTGCGTCCAGGGATTTGTTCCAAAAAAAAAGGAGAGGAGAGGAGAGGAAGTTTGGGTCAATGCTTGAACGCTCTGTCAAACATTCTGTGACCCATGGGGTTATATGATATCATATTAATCAGAATGTGATCAATAACTGAATTTATATAAATTGACTTGAATTTTTAACCAATAATATGAGTGAAAGAGGAGGGTGTCTAGATTAGGAGAAATTTGATTGGACGTTTTCATCCATCAAATACCCAATAAAACGTCATCCTGTCTGCTCAATTAGTGACATTCATAAAGCAATATCTCAGAGCTGCTATGACAGACACTACACAAACACACAAACACACACACATGTGCACGCACACAAACACACACACACATGTGCACGCACGCACACACACACACACACACACACACACACACATGTGCACGCACACACACACACATACACACATGTGCAAGCACACACACACACATACACACATGTGCACCCACACAAACACACAAACATGCTTGCACTACCACACACACAAAAACATTCCCTCTCTCTCTCTCTCTCTCTCTCTCTCTCTCTCTCTCTCTCTCTCTCTCTCTCTCACACACACACACACACACACACACACACATGTGCACGCACACACACACACATACACACACACACTGTACTCCCACACACACAAAAACATTCTCTCTCTCTCTCACACACAGACACACACACACGTAAAGACACACACACACACACACACAAAAAGAGAATGTTACAGTAAGTAAATAAATGATTCAATGGCATATCAAAACAACACTGGGTATCCTCTGTTTCCATAGAGACACCATTGATTTAATGTCACTACTCAGTGATTTTTCTCTCTTTGTCTAACTAGGACAAATATACACACATACACACATACACACAAGTACTGACAAATCTGCGTAAGTGGAGATTTAAATGATGAAACATGTGCTCTCTAGTAAATTGCTCACGTCTATCTTGTCTGACTAACCAGGCCTGGGAAGGCAATCAGAGAGACATCATAACAGTCATCTATAAAACACCTCTCTCTCACACAAAGCTGACACAAGTTGGCCCTACACTGAAGGTGTTTTTTTGTCTCTAGGGTTATTATTTACTCTTATTTCAACAGGGAAGTCATATTGAGACTAAAAGTCTCTTTTGTAAATGAGCCCTGCACAATACAAAAACGAAACACATCAATAGGCAAGTGTGGATAAATATACACATTAAATACAGTGCCTTGCGAAAGTATTCGGCCCCCTTGAACTTTGCGACCTTTTGCCACATTCCAGGCTTCAAACATAAAGATATAAAACTGTATTTTTTTGTGAAGAATCAACAACAAGTGGGACACAATCATGAAGTGGAACGACATTTATTGGATATTTCAAACTTTTTTAACAAATCAAAAACTGAAAAATTGGGCGTGCAAAATTATTCAGCCCCTTTACTTTCAGTGCAGCAAACTCTCTCCAGAAGTTCAGTGAGGATCTCTGAATGATCCAATGTTGACCTAAATGACTAATGATGATAAATACAATCCACCTGTGTGTAATCAAGTCTCCGTATAAATGCACCTGCACTGTGATAGTCTCAGAGGTCCGTTAAAAGCGCAGAGAGCATCATGAAGAACAAGGAACACACCAGGCAGGTCCGAGATACTGTTGTGAAGAAGTTTAAAGCCGGATTTGGATACAAAAAGATTTCCCAAGCTTTAAACATCCCAAGGAGCACTGTGCAAGCGATAATATTGAAATGGAAGGAGTATCAGACCACTGCAAATCTACCAAGACCTGGCCGTCCCTCTAAACTTTCAGCTCATACAAGGAGAAGACTGATCAGAGATGCAGCCAAGAGGCCCATGATCACTCTGGATGAACTGCAGAGATCTACAGCTGAGGTGGGAGACTCTGTCCATAGGACAACAATCAGTCGTATATTGCACAAATCTGGCCTTTATGGAAGAGTGGCAAGAAGAAAGCCATTTCTTAAAGATATCCATAAAAAGTGTTGTTTAAAGTTTGCCACAAGCCACCTGGGAGACACACCAAACATGTGGAAGAAGGTGCTCTGGTCAGATGAAAACAAAATTGAACTTTTTGGCAACAATGCAAAACGTTATGTTTGGCGTAAAAGCAACACAGCTGAACACACCATCCCCACTGTCAAACATGGTGGTGGCAGCATCATGGTTTGGGCCTGCTTTTCTTCAGCAGGGACAGGGAAGATGGTTAAAATTGATTGGAAGATGGATGGAGCCAAATACAGGACCATTCTGGAAGAAAACCTGATGGAGTCTGCAAAAGATCTGAGACTGGGACGGAGATTTGTCTTCCAACAAGACAATGATCCAAAACATAAAGCAAAATCTACAATGGAATGGTTCAAAAATAAACATATCCAGGTGTTAGAATGGCCAAGTCAAAGTCCAGACCTGAATCCAATCGAGAATCTGTGGAAAGAACTGAAAACTGCTGTTCACAAATGCTCTCCATCCAACCTCACTGAGCTCGAGCTGTTTTGCAAGGAGGAATGGGAAAAAATTTCAGTCTCTCGATGTGCAAAACTGATAGAGACATACCCCAAGCGACTTACAGCTGTAATCGCAGCAAAAGGTGGCGCTACAAAGTATTAACTTAAGGGGGCTGAATAATTTTGCATGCCCAATTATTCAGTTTTTGGTTTGTTAAAAAAGTTTGAAATATCCAGTAAATATCGTTCCACTTCATGATTGTGTCCCACTTGTTGTTGATTCTTCACAAAAAAATACAGTTTTATATCTTTATGTTTGAAGCCTGAAATGTGGCAAAAGGTCGCAAAGTTCAAGGGGGCCGAATACTTTCGCAAGGCACTGTACATATTAAGATACAAAACACAGTCAATTAAAACAAACACATTCTTCAGAATGAAAATCCTCTGTCAGCTACCTGGATTGCCCTAGCGACAGCAAAGCATCCAATCCAAAAACATATTTTGGAGATTCTTCCAAACATAGGGTGCAATGAAGTTAAAGGCAAATAAGACTCCAGAGTTAACCAAACCTGTGAACGGGTTTGATAAGAGTAAACTGATCCTAAATCTGTTCCAAGGGCAACTTCTACCTTTACAGCCAAATCATCTTCAGTCACTCCCTCTAGCGAGAGTAGTCCTGTGGGCCAGCCCGCTCATTAGGCAGCTGCCTATGGCGTCAGATTGACGAGGGCGGCGTTTTCTGAGCTAAACTGACCACGATGCACCTCCAACAACAACACATAAACTAACACATATTTCTACCCAAAGTCAATGACAGTTCCTCTCAACCAGTGGCTTATGGGCTTTTTAGGTGAGAGCTGATGCCGCCCTTTGATAATCAGTGTCCACTTTGTCAAAGCAGCGACGTAAAATATGTTGTTTGTCCTTTCCCATCGTTGTTCTCCAGGGTGCTGTGGAGAGACGCATCTCTTCAGCGCTCCTCCAACGTTCCGTCAAAACAATAATCTGACATAAATCATATAGCAGACATAAAATATGTTAGAAAGACTATGTGGCCTTTTCTGTAGCCTACAGGCTGGAGATAAAAATGTATGATAATGTAATGAGACACTTACGTCATGCAGGTTTGTCCAATCAGATAGCATAACCTAAACGGCGCTCAATCAAATAAAAAAAGCCCTGTCATGTTTACAAAAACACATATCCTTAAAAACAAGACAGTTCAAAATAAATGGACAATCTGGAATGTTCAATCACACGTGTTGTCCCGGAGTTTCACCCCGTTGTCATGACCAGTGGTTTCAAGTTTTGTATCCGTCAAGCTGATCCTAGTGGCAAATAAAATACATTTTTGTCGCTGTGCGAAAACATTGCAAATAGGCTCAGGATAACTCCTGATAAAGTTGGGTAGTTGATATTCAGAGCTTAAATCACCAATGCATTGGCGGGTTTTACAGATGGTGGGCTGATCACATGGTCACAACCTTACATTGGGGGCGGACATGGTAGGCTACACCCCAGTAAGCATGGACCGATGCCGACACCTTTTGGAAGTCTTTTTTTGGTGCAGTTCAAGACCAGCCTTGATTTCCACATCCACTGATATATATCGGATATATATGGTCCGGTCTGGACCAGCCTTGATTTCCATATCCACGGATATATATCGGATATATACCGTTCAGATTTTGTCCGGTCTGGACCAGCCTTGATTAGGTCCAAACATATACGTCTATAAATGACTTATTTTCAACTTTTATTCAGAACAAAAAATGAGCCTGATTTTATCATCCTGGAAATATATATATTTTCAACTTTCATTCAGACCCGGAAATGAACCTGATTTCAACATCCGGGAAATACGTCGTTTTTAACCTCCAGAAAATATGCATTTTCAACATCCTGAAAAATATGAATTTTAAACATAGGGAAAAACTTTTTTCACCTTTCATTCATAACCTAAATTTAACCTAACGTCAATGTCTGGAAAATACTTATTTTAGACGTCGTTTCAACTTCAATGTGCTTTCTGGGACTATTCTAGTTTATTTTGGTGGGCCGCATTTTTTGCTTTCGTTTGTTTCGTTTGTGGGATATGCTCATGTCATACCTCCACCCAGTGGTGAGTTGGCTGTACAGACACAGCCGGTCATCCAGCCAGCCAATATGAGTGGTTATTCTGTTTTAGACGTTTCCAAATCGCATTTGATGCTTCATTTGTCTCTGGTTTTCTTTAAATCCATTAAACGTCATCGCAGAACCGTAATATAAGAATAGAAAAATGTCTTTGTTGTAATTGAACGTGTTGGTTTGTTTCTTAGAAGCCATGTTGTAATATAATGTAGGTCATGAAACATGGTGTGACTGACATGACACGACCATTTCAGCTGTTTTGGTGTGACATTTAGCCTATAGAGACCAAGTAGTTGATTATGTATGCTAAATGCAATATTATTTCTACAAGGGGTTATCTAATCATTATTTCCTTCCTATTTCTGTTTGGGAAATTGCCTACCTGACTTCAACTCACGCCTAGGTATTCAACAGAGCCAACATCTGATGAGAAATCAAACTGCTATAATTGCACTCAATTACTTGATCTTATCTGACCACAGATCTGACTGCAGGCCAGGGACACATATTTCACATATTGTGTGTGTGTGTGTGTGAGAGAGAGAGAGAGAGAGAGAGAGAGAGAGAGAGAGAGATACAGAGTGCGAGAGAGAGAGAGAGAGAGAGAGAGGGTGAGATATTGCTGTTGGAGAGACTCTCAGCTAGCTGAACAGGGGAGCCCCGTGGACACCGTAATCCTGTGACGTTCATGTCCACGCGCTCCAGTGCGTTTTCATCGGGATTAGCCGCACCTCGTGCCCCGCTACGGGAGCATGTGAGTGGCTTATGATCTCGAGTTGTGCACCAGCCTCCCTCAACAACCCCACAGCAGAACATGCCCCTTTCACCGGCTCATGACAAGATGTCTGGATAATACCCACTCATACAGTACATACCCAGTTCAAAAGGCGTCATTCATTGTTATGTTGTGCGTAAAGATTCGGTCATACTACAGGCTGCAATGTGGAGGAGGGGTGACTGTCCCTCAGACCCCTCTGATCAATTAGATGGTATTACTAAATTTTGTGTAACATCGCTAATTACAGCATCACCATAGAAACAAATTGTTAACCAAATGATGCCTACTGTTCATCTTTGAGTGGGGTTTTACCTATTCGTTCCCAAGAGTAAATGCTCAATCTCATTGTGTTCTACTCTATAATATAGTAATACTGTCACTGCAATCTTTCATCTCGTTCCTTTGGGCACTTAGCAAATTGCAGGTCTGCTAAACCCAAACTTGAACGTTGTGAACATTCTGTACTTCTTTTAACAGTGGCCAAGTAGGCTACAGTGGCTATTTGATCATAATGAAGGTCTACCAACGTTGCCTACCATCAAAAACAATGGAGAAAATGCATCCCATAACATTTTAACAATAGCTGTTCTATCATTCAGCCTACAATAGCAGCCAACGCCTGGTGTTGATATAGGCTACATTCCATAAAACCTTTGAAAAATACATGCAGTGCTTGACATTGACCTGGTTACCCACTTGTCCTTCAGACAAGGAGATTACAGAAAATGTTGTTGTGTTGTTTGATGCAAGAAACCACTTTACACGGCGGTCTCAGGGGAGCTGCACGGCGGTCTCAGGGGAGCTGCACGGCGGTCTCAGGGGAGCTGCACGGCGGTCTCAGGGGAGCTGCACGGCGGTCTCAGGGGAGCTGCACGGCGGTCTCAGGGGAGCTGCACGGCAGTCTCAGGGGTCTCAGGGGAGCTGCACGGCGGTCTCAGGGGAGCTGCACGGCGGTCTCAGGGGAGCTGCACGGCGGTCTCAGGGGAGCTGCACGGCGGTCTCAGGGGAGCTGCACGGCGGTCTCAGGGGAGCTGCACGGCGGTCTCAGGGGAGCTGCACGGCGGTCTCAGGGGAGCTGCACGGCGGTCTCAGGGGAGCTGTACGGCGGTCTCAGGGGAGCTGCACGGCGGTCTCAGGGGAGCTGCACGGCGGTCTCAGGGGAGCTGCACGGCGGTCTCAGGGGAGCTGCACGGCGGTCTCAGGGGAGCTGCACGGCGGTCTCAGGGGAGCTGCACGGCGGTCTCAGGGGAGCTGCACGGCGGTCTCAGGGGAGCTGCACGGCGGTCTCAGGGGAGCTGCACGGCGGTCTCAGGGCTACTGCGCACCAACACACTTGCTCAGTTTCGAGGGAACATTGTGTCACTGTGTTTGTAACATGGTTGACCCGAAGACCTATAAGGTGCCTTGACCATTGAGCACTAAGTAATTTCCAAATAGTTTATTAATTATTTATTCTAACAGTAGCCGACAATAGGCTACTCTGTTCCTGTTTTGAGCATTCCACTGGGATAGGTGTAAATCTTCTCCTGTGTCCTTTTCCCTCTCTAGATAATGTCCTAAAACAGCAGACATTAGCATGAGGTTATGGTACAGGAGCTTGTCTGTTCCACGCTGTGAGATGGGCTATTATGTGAGAGTTCCTCACAAGTTGGAACCACTCCACTCTCTCACCCCAGATCATGCACACACATTCCAGGCCGGCAAGGCCTGGGGGAAGAGGGATGTGGTCAGCTGGTCTCGAGACAGAATGAGGCTGAACTATATTATCCCAAGCATGTGATGGTATGGGGAGGGAAGCAGAGGGGAGAGAGAGGGTGTGGGCAAGTGGAAGTTACATTGTGAGTTAACATGATTCTTTCTTTCCCCCGGACTCTGCGTTACAGACTTATACCGGCTGGACCTGCTGTGTGACTACAGCCGGCTGCACTCGCTTCTTCGCCGTGCGCTTTGGTTAGTCTGGCTGTGTAGTGAGCTCTTGGGTGTGGTAGTTGGTCAGTCATGGTTCTTCTGGGTGTGTTGGGTAGCCTGCTCCAGATGCTGTTCCTGCGGTCGTGTGTGGGCCAGTTCCCCCGGCCTTGCGCCAACACAGAGGCGCTGCGTACCAAGCAGTGCTGCCCGGTGTGGGAGGGGGACGGGTCGGCCTGTGGAGCCACGTCAGGCCGAGGGTTCTGTCAGGACGTGACGGTATCGGAAGAGCCCCACGGGCCACAGTACCCACACACTGGGATAGACGACCGAGAACGGTGGCCGCTGGCCTTCTACAACCGCACATGCCAGTGTGCAGGTAACTACGGGGGTTTTGACTGTGGAGAGTGCAGGTTCGGCTACTTCGGCCCCGGCTGTGCCGAGCAGCGGGAGTCTGTGAGGAGGAACTTCCTCTCGCTGTCGGTGGCGGAACAACAGCGGTTCATCGCCTACCTGAACTTGGCCAAGAACACCGTCACCGCTGACTACGTCATTGTCACAGGAACTCGCGCTGAGATGGGTACAAATGGAGAGAACCCAATGTTTTCAGACGTGAGTGTATACGACCTGTTTGTGTGGATGCACTACTACGTGTCCAGGGACACACTTCTTGGGGGACCAGGAAATGTTTGGCCGGACATAGACTTTGCACACGAGTCTGCGGCGTTCCTGCCATGGCACCGAGTGTATCTGCTGCACTGGGAGCACGAGATCAGGAAGATGACGGGGGATTTTAACTTCACTATCCCATACTGGGACTGGCGAGATGCAACAGACTGTACGGTGTGCACGGACAACCTGATGGGTGGGCGGAGCCCGCTGAACCCCAACCTCATCAGCCCAGGCTCTGTGTTCTCTTCATGGAAGGTAAACAAACACATGTGACACAGGTAGAGTGATGTGAACAGTAGTGTGTGTGTGTGTGTGTGTGTGTGTGTGTGTGTGTGTGTGTGTGTGTGTGTGTGTGTGTGTGTGTGTGTGTGTGTGTGTGTGTGTGTGTGTGTGTGTGTGCGTGTGCGTGTGTGCGTGCGTGCATACGTGCGTGCGTGCGTGTGTGTGTGTGTGTGTGTGTGTGTGTGTGTGTGCGTGTGCGTGTGTGCGTGTGTGCATACGTGCGTGCGTGCGTGTGTGTGTGTGTGCACCATGTGACATCACTGAATCATGAGCCAAGAGTCTGGAGCTGTTATACACATTGATCACAGTGATGACTACTCCTAACTAGGGCCAATCCCTGGGCCCGGGCCCACCAACATTACAATATGAGGTCACATTCTAAACCGCTCATCTAGACAAGTGCCTGAGATAGCAAATAA
The DNA here is from genome assembly GCF_057628025.1 of Oncorhynchus mykiss. Lineage (NCBI taxonomy): Eukaryota > Metazoa > Chordata > Actinopteri > Salmoniformes > Salmonidae > Oncorhynchus > Oncorhynchus mykiss. The sequence continues at coordinate 34,296,474 of NC_143045.1, forward strand.
TACCTCTCAACCAAAGCCTCCTTCCTATGTGATTTGAGACCCAGCCTGAGAGAGTTCTGCTTAATTCAGAGCAGCGGAATGACAGGGGAAACAGAGACTGGAGAGGGACTATTGTTCAGCAGTCCGTGTCTGTAGTCTGTGTATAGTCAGTGTATAGTCTGTCTATAGTCAGTGTATAGTCAGTGTATAGTCTGTCTATGGTCTGTGTATAGTCAGTGTATAGTCTGTCTATAGTCTGTTTATAGTCAGTCTATAGTCTGTTTATAGTCTGTGTATAGTCTGTCTATAGTCAGTCTATAGTCTGTCTATAGTCTGTCTATAGTCTGTCTATAGTCAGTCTATAGTCTGTCTATAGTCTGTTTATAGTCAGTCTATAGTCTGTCTATAGTCTGTTTATAGTCTGTGTATAGTCAGTGTATAGTCTGTCTATAGTCAGTGTATAGTCAGTGTATAGTCTGTCTATAGTCTGTTTATAGTCAGTCTATAGTCTGTTTATAGTCTGTGTATAGTCTGTCTATAGTCTGTTGATAGTCTGTTTATAGTCTGTCTATAGTCTGTCTATAGTCTGTTTATGGTCTGTCTATAGTCTGTTTATAGTCTGTCTATAGTCTCTCTATAGTCTGTCTATAGTCTGTCCATAGTCTGTGTACAGTCTGTGTACAGTCTGTGTATAGTGGGGGATCTCTGACACAGCTAATGTTGTGTGACTTGTTCAGACACATGGTTAATTTAACACAGCAGATGTACAGGTAATGGAGTGGGTTATTTTATCACAACCAGAGAGCAGAGAGAGAGAACGAGAGAGTGTGATAAAGAGAGAGAGAGAGAGAACGAGAGAGTGTGATAAAGAGAGAGAGAGAGAGAGAGAGAGAGAGTTGTCGGCTCCATGTAGTAACCTAGAGAGAGAGAGAGAGAGAGTTATCTGCTCCATGTAGTAACCTAGAGAGAGAGATTGAGAGAGAGAGAGAAAGAGAGAGAGACTGAGTGTATGTGTGCATGCCTGTGAGTACCTGTGTGTGCCCGTGTGTACCTGTGTGTACCTCTGTGTACCTGTGTGTACCTGTGTGTACCTGTCAGTACCTGTGTGTACCTTTGAGTACCTGTGTGTACCTGTGTGTACCTGTGTGTACCTGTGAGTACCTGTGTGTACCTGTGTGTACCTGTGAGTACCTGTGAGTACCCGTGTGTACCTGTCAGTACCTGTGTGTACCTGTGAGTACCCGTGTGTACCTGTGAGTACCTGTGAGTACCTGTGAGTACCTGTGTGTACCTGTGTGTACCTGTGTGTACCTGTGTGTACCTGTGAGTACCCGTGTGTACCTGTCAGTACCTGTGTGTACCTGTGAGTACCCGTGTGTACCTGTGAGTACCTGTGAGTACCTGTGAGTACCTGTGTGTACCTGTGTGTACCTGTGCAGTAGAGTATGCATCCAGACATAGAAGAGTACAACAGCAGATGTGTATACTGTATGTGTGTTTGTGCTGTATTGTAACATGGCGTTGTGTGTGTGTGTGTGTGTGTGTGTGTGTGTGTGTGTGTGTGTGTGTGTGTGTGTGTGTGTGTGTGTGTGTGTGTGTGTGTGTGTGTGTACCTACCTGTGCAGGTGATCTGTACCCAGCCAGAGGAGTACAACAGCAGAGCAGCACTGTGTCCCGGGACAGGGGAGGGGCCTCTGCTGCGCAACCCTGGTAACCACGACCCTAACCGTGTGAGGCATCTGCCCACCTCGGCCGACGTGGACTTCGTGGTGGGTATAGAGACTTACGAGACGGGAGCCATGGACCGCCAAGCCAACATGAGCTTCAGGAACTCCCTGGAGGGTAGGGAGACACTCAGACATAGGCCGCCATTTTGACTTCTATACAGTTAAAACCCTATATTTTCAGTGGGATCTTCTCCTTAAGTGATGTGTATGATAAGGTGGTGCTTATTTGTGCAAGTAAACATGTGTGTGTGTGTGTGTGTTTAGGTTTTGCGAGTCCTGAGACGGGGATGGCTATAACAGGACAGAGTACGATGCACAACGCCCTCCACGTCTTCATGAACGGAACCATGAGCTCAGTACAGGGCTCAGCCAATGATCCCATCTTCCTCCTGCACCACACCTTCATAGACAGGTGACAACACGCACACACACACACACACACACACACACAACATATACATGCACACACACTCCCTCGTCAACATGTGTGTCTGCTTCTACACAAACCCATTAGCAAGCCCACGTTGACAAACCCGAACTAAAGCAAGCCCACATTGACAAACACAAACTAAATTGGCTTCCAATTTATAAGCGTACATAATTACATCAATTGCATTTCTAAAGGCTAAAGTAATTTGTTCCCCTCAACATATAATTAGAAAAAGAGAGAGAGAGGGAGGGAGAGAGCGAGAGAGAGGGTTACATAGATACTATAGAGAGGGAGGGAGAGAGAGAAAGAGAGAGGGAGAGGGAGAGAGAGAGAGAGAGAGAGAGGGTTACGTAAATACTGTAGAGAGAGGGAGAGGGAGAGCGAGAGAGAGAGAGAGAGAGAGAGAAACAGAGGAGAGAGAGAGAGAGAGAGAGAGAGAGAGAGAGAGAGACTGCACATAACTTTGCCTATTTTTCACATCCTGGGAAGTGGCTGTGTAAATGCCCAAACCATTTGTCAATTTTATCTCTCTATTTTGTCTTTCTTTTTTATCTCTCCATCTAAGAGAGAAGTCCCCCTAAAGAGGGAAGAATAGAATAGATAGATCTTAACAGGGCCATTCAAAAAAACACTACTCTGCCACTGTATAACAATAACAATAATACAAGCAGCCAGTAACTGTTGTCAACTAAAACAAATATTCTCCCCTTCACCCTCTCATCCCTCCCGTCCTATCCCCCCTCCCTCTCCCCTTCACCCTCTCATCCCTCCCGTCCTATCCCCCCTCCCTCTCCCCTTCACCCTCTCATCCCTCCCGTCCTATCCCCCCTCCCTCTCCCCTTCACCCTCTCATCCCTCCCGTCCTATCCCCCCTCCCCCCTCCCCTTCACCCTCTCATCCCTCCCGTCCTATCCCCCCTCCCTCTCCCCTTCACCCTCTCATCCCTCCCGTCCTATCCCCCCTCCCCCCTCCCCTTCACCCTCTCATCCCTCCCGTCCTATCCCCCCTCCCTCTCCCCTTCACCCTCTCATCCCTCCCGTCCTATCCCCCCTCCCCCCTCCCCTTCACCCTCTCATCCCTCCCGTCCTATCCCCCCTCCCCCCTCCCCTTCACCCTCTCATCCCTCCCGTCCTATCCCCCCTCCCCTCTCCCCTTCACCCTCTCATCCCTCCGGTCCTATCCCCCCTCCCCTCTCCCCTTCACCCTCTCATCCCTCCCGTCCTATCCCCCCTCCCCTCTCCCCTTCACCCTCTCATCCCTCCCGTCCTATCCCCCCTCCCTCTCCCCTTCACCCTCTCATCCCTCCCGTCCTATCCCCCCTCCCCCTCCCCTTCACCCTCTCATCCCTCCCGTCCTATCCCCCCTCCCTCTCCCCTTCACCCTCTCATCCC
>NC_143045.1:34305000-34400000 GCF_057628025.1 Oncorhynchus mykiss
CTGGCTGTGGAAAGACAAGTTGGCAGAAATAGACAGTGGACACATAGTAACCATGTAGTAACCATGTAGTAACCGTGTAGTGATAATTTAGTAATCATGTAGTAACCATGTAGTAACCACATAGTAACCATGTAGTAATCATGTAGTAATCACGCAGTAACCATGTAGTAATCATGTAGTACCCATGTAGTAACCATGTAGTAACCATGTAGTAACCATGTAGTTAACATGTAGTAATCATGTAGTACCCATGTAGTAACCATGTAGTAACCACGTAGTAATCATGTAGTACCCATGTAGTAACCATGTAGTAACCATGTAGTTAACATGTAGTAACCGTGTAGTAACCATGTAGTAACCATGTAGTAACCACGTAGTAACCATGTAGTAATCATGTAGTACCCATGTAGTAACCATGTAGTAACCATGTAGTTAACATGTAGTAACCGTGTAGTAACCATGTAGTAACCATGTAGTAACCATGTAGTTAACATGTAGTAACCGTGTAGTAATGTAGTTAACATGTAGTAACCGTGTAGTTAACATGTAGTAACCGTGTAGTAACCGTGTAGTAACCATGTAGTAACATGTAGTTAACATGTAGTAACCGTGTAGTAACCATGTAGTAACCATGTAGTAACCATGTAGTTAACATGTAGTAACCGTGTAGTAATGTAGTTAACATGTAGTAAATAGTTCTGTATAAAAAAAGCTTTTTTAATAAGGGTTGTGTTTTGTTCTCATCAAAACAATCCAACATCCAAAATAACATTATTATTTTTCTTTATTTTAACTATTTTCTACATTGTAGAATAATAGTGAAGACATCACAACTATGAAATAACACATATGGAATCATGTAGTATCCAAAAAAGTGTTAAACAAATCTAAATGTATTTTATGTTTTAGTTTCTTCAAAGTAGCCAACCTTAAACTTGATGACAGCTTTGTACACTCTTGAAATTCTCTCAACCAGCTTCATGAGGAATGCTTTTCCAACAGTCTTGAAAGAGTTCCCACATATGCTGAGCACTTGTTGGCTGCTTTTCTTTCACTGTGCGGATCAACTCATCCCAAACCATCTCAATTGGGTTAAGGTCGGGTGATTGTGAAGGCCAAGTCATCTGATGCAGCACTCCATCACTCTCCTACTCGGTCAAATAGCCCTTACACAGCCTGGAGGTGTGTTTTGGGTCACTGTCCTGTTGAAAAACAAATGATAGTCCCACTAAGTGTTACCCAGATGGGACGGCGTATTGCTGCAAAATGCTGTGATAGCCATGCTGGTTAAGTGTGCCTTGAATTCTAAATAAATCACTGAGTGTCACCAGCAAAACACCCCCACACCATCACACCTCCACCTCCATGCTTCACAGTGGGAACCACACATGCAGAGATCATCCATTCACCTACTCTGCATCTCACAAAGACACGACAGTTGAAACCAAAGATCTCAAATTTGGACTCATCAGACCAAAGGACAGATTTCCACCTCTTCTTATTGGTGTCCTTTAGTAGTGGTTTCTTTACAGCAATTCGACCATGAAGGCCTGATTCACGCAGTCTCCTCTGAACAGTTGATGTTGAGATGTGTCTGTTACTTGAACTCCGTGAAGCATTTATTTGGGCTGGTAACTCTAATGAAGTTCTCCTCTACAGCAGAAGTAACTCTGGGTCTTCCTTTCCTGTGATGGTCCTCATGAGAGACAGTTTCATCATAGCACTTGATGGTTTTTTCAACTGCACTTGAAGAAACTTTCAAAGTTCTTGACATTTTCCGTATTGACTGTCCTTCATGTCTTAAAGTAATGATGGACTGTCATTTGTCTTTCCTTATTTGAGCTGTTCTTGCCATAATATGGACTTGGTCTTTTACCAAATAGGGCTATCAAATTAACTTTTAACAAGGCACACCTGTTAATTCTAATGCATTCATGGTGACTACCTCATGAAGCTGGTTGAGAGAATGTCAAGAAAGTGCAAAGCTGTCATCAAGTTTAAGGGTGGCTACTTTGAAGATTCTCAAATATAAAATATATTTTGATTTGTTTAACACTTTTTTGGTCACTACATGATTCCATATGTGTTATTTCATAGTTTTGATATCTGTAACACTGCGAGTCGTAAAGCAAGTTCAGGTAGTTAATAAATAAACACGAAACACAAACAGCACACCGACAGGAAGAGAAACAATGACGACTGGGGAAGAAACCAAAGGGAAAGACTTATAAAGGGCAGGTCATCAAGGAGGTGATGGAGTCCAGGTGAGTGTCATTATACACAGATGCGTGTAACGCTGGTGACAGGTGTGCGTCGTAACGAACAGCCTGGTGACCTAGAGGCCGGAGTGGTAGCACACGTGACATTGTCTTCACTATTATTCTACATTGTAGAAAAAATAAAGAAAAAATAAAGAAAACCCTTTGAATGTGTCTAAACTTTTGACTGGCACTGCATATATTTCTTCAACACTTAATCAATGGTAAATGTGTATGGTTTGGTAAAGTATACATCTTTTTTGTTGTTGAGTCTTGAATGTGACACATTAGAGACATCAGAAAAATACTGAAATGGTGAAACCGCTGCATAAATACTCTCATTGAAAAGTACATATAACTTTAAACAATATAAACAATTTAAATATAAAACAATTACAAACAAACAAAAATACTGGCACCAGGAGTGGTTGAGTTTGCTTTCGCTCCATTAGAATACATAGAGGATTTAAAGATGAAAGGATTCCACAGGAAGGAAGGAAGGGAGGAAGGAAGGGTAGGAAAAGTGAGAACAGACAACAGCATCTCTCTGTAGTCCAGAGCCAACTAGTAACTCCTGTAGAGTCCCTTACAGAGTGGCAGTGGGTTGCCTCGAGGCACCGAGGTTCCAGTTGCCCACTGATAATGTCACTCAACACTAGTGAGAGTAATGCGGCACTGTCAGCTGTCTTTCTGTGAGTCTGGGGTCAGGGGTCATGGCCTAGGGTCAGCGGTCACGGTTAGGTGGGAGATGGACTCAGCTGAAGGATTTTTAGGTGTTTTTTTTCAACCCAATTTCGTAGTATCAAATTATTAGGAGTTACTATCTTGTCTCATCGCTACAACTCCCGTACAGGCTCGGGAGAGGCGAAGGTCGAAAGTCATGCGTCCTCCGAAACACAACCCAACCAAGCCGCACTGCTTTTAAACACAGCACACATCCAACCCGGAAGCCAGCCGCACCAATGTGTCGGAGGAAACACCGTGCACCTGGCAACCTTGGTTAGCGTGCACTGCGCCCGGCCTGCCACAGAAGTCGCTGGTGTGCGATGAGACAAGGATATCCCTACCGGCCAAACCCTCCCTAACCCGGACGACGCTAGGCCAATTGTGCATCGCCCCACGGACCTCCCAGTCGCGGCAGGCTGCGACCGAGCCTGGGCGCGAACCCAGAGTCTCTGGTGGCACAGCTAGCGCTGCGATGCAGTGCCCTCTTCTTTTAACTGAAACGTGGTTCCTGAGTAGTGTCTGAGTTACACAGTCTGTGAAGAGTCATGGATGTGCCTTTAGGCCCACAGCAGAACACCCCCACCCGCGTACCGAGGAAAGCACACACAGTACAGATACAACGTTGACACAACATGACCATTTTTTAAATGAATTATCCCAAAATGATCCAATCAGAAGATGTCTTTAAAAACTCCAAACATTTTACTCAATGCTTATTGGTCTTCCCTATCTCCTCAAAGAGCAACTTCCCAAAAGCTGGGAACTCAGAGGGCGGTACCTCTCCTTAGAAATGTTCTACAACAGAAAAATTCTAATGAGCTTCATAGTGTGATTTCAGCTCCTGATAGAAGTTACCTTTGTAGGATATATTTACCACATATCTAGGATCAGATTACCCTAGCCCCAAAATCTAGGATCAGATTAAACTAGCCCCAGATCTAGGATCAGATTACCCTAGCCCCAGATCTAGGATCAGAATACCCTAGCCTGAGATTTACGATCAGATTACCCTAGCCCCAGATCTAGGATCAGATTACCCTAGCCCCAGATCTAGGATCAGATTAACCTAGCCCCAGATCTAGGATCAGATTACCCTAGCCCCAAAATCTAGGATCAGATTAACCTAGCCCCAAAATCTAGGATCAGATTACCCTAGCCCCAGATCTAGGATCAGATTACCCTAGCCTGAGATTTACGATCAGATTACCCTAGCCCCAGATCTAGGATCAGATGACCCTAGCCTGCGATTTAGGATCAGATTACCCTAGCCCCAGATCTAGGATCAGGTTACCCTAGCCCGAGATTTAGGATCAGATGACCCTAGCCCCAGATCTAGGATCAGGTTACCCTAGCCCGAGATTTAGGATCAGATGACCCTAGCCCCAGATCTAGGATCAGATGACCCTAGCCCCAGATCTAGGATCATATTACCCTAGCCTGAGATTTAGGATCAGATTACCCCAGCCCCAGATCTAGGATCAGATGACCCTAGCCTGCGATTTAGGATCAGATTACCCTAGCCCCAGATCTAGGATCAGGTTACCCTAGCCCGAGATTTAGGATCAGATGACCCTAGCCCCAGATCTAGGATCAGGTTACCCTAGCCCCAGATCTAGGATCAGATTAACCTAGCCCCAGATCTAGGATCAGATTACCCTAGCCCCAAAATCTAGGATCAGATTAACCTAGCCCCAAAATCTAGGATCAGATTACCCTAGCCCCAGATCTAGGATCAGATTACCCTAGCCTGAGATTTACGATCAGATTACCCTAGCCCCAGATCTAGGATCAGATGACCCTAGCCTGCGATTTAGGATCAGATTACCCTAGCCCCAGATCTAGGATCAGATTACCCTAGCCTGAGATTTACGATCAGATTACCCTAGCCCCAGATCTAGGATCAGATTACCCTAGCCCCAGATCTAGGATCAGAATACCCTAGCCTGAGATTTACGATCAGATTACCCTAGCCCCAGATCTAGGATCAGATTACCCTAGCCCCAGATCTAGGATCAGATTAACCTAGCCCCAGATCTAGGATCAGATTACCCTAGCCCCAAAATCTAGGATCAGATTAACCTAGCCCCAAAATCTAGGATCAGATTACCCTAGCCCCAGATCTAGGATCAGATTACCCTAGCCTGAGATTTACGATCAGATTACCCTAGCCCCAGATCTAGGATCAGATGACCCTAGCCTGCGATTTAGGATCAGATTACCCTAGCCCCAGATCTAGGATCAGATTACACCTAGCCTGAGATTTAGGATCAGATTAACCTAGCCTGAGATCTAGGATCAGATTACCCTAGCCTGAGATTTAGGATCAGATTACCCTAGCCCCAGATCTAGGATCAGATTAACCTAGCCCCAGATCTAGGATCAGATTACCCTAGCCCCAGATCTAGGATCAGATTACCCTAGCCCCAGATCTAGGATCAGATTAACCTAGCCCCAGATCTAGGATGAGATTACCCTAGCCCCAGATCTAGGATCAGATTACCCTAGCCCCAAACCAAGAGGTTTTAGGTGGATAAAAACATATCTGACCCTGCATCAGCGGTTAGGGGAAACGTTTACCTACTCTATGAGTACGGGTCTGAGTCTTACAGGAAAAATATTATCCACTCTACAACATGAACTGCTTTGTCGGATATTAAATGGCAGGACAAGTCCACTTCATGTCTGCCTCTGAACCAGTGGTGTAAAGTGCTTAAGTAAACATACTTTTAAGTATTACTTAAGTAGTTTTTTGGGGGTATCTGTACCCCAAAATAATGTACTTTATACTCCATACATTTTCCCTGACACCCAAAAGTACTTGTTACATTTAGAATGCTTAGCAGGACAGGAAATGGTCCAATTTACACTTATCAAGAGGACATCCCTGCTCATCCCTACTGCCTCTAATCTGGAGGACTCACTAAACAGAGAACATCCCTGGTCATCTACTGCCTCTGATCTGGCGGAGTCACTAAACACAAATGCTTTGTTTGTAAATTATGTCTGAGTGTTGAAGTGTGTCCCTAGCTATCCGTTAAAAATAATAATGCTGTCTGGTTTGCTTAGTATTTACTTCTACTTTTGATACTTAAGTATATTTTAGCAATTACATTTACTTTTGATACTTAAGTAAATTTAAAACCAAATACTTTTAGACTTTAACTATATTCTCCTACATTAATTTAACATTTCCACAAACTTCAAAGTGTTTCCTTTCAAATGGTATCTATAATATGTATATCCTGGCTTCAGGTCCTGAGCTACAGGCAGTTAGATCTGGGTCAGATGTCATTTTAGGGGATCTTTTCTGTAAAGGGTCCGATCCTTAAGAGGGTTTACTACTCAAGTAGTATTTTACTGGGTGGCTTTCACTTTTACTTGAGTCATTTTCTATTAAGGTATCTTTACTTTTACTACAGTACAATTGGGTATTTTTTCCACCACCACTCTGAACTGTGAATCATGAACAAGATCAAATAAAAGATGCATGATTCCCATTCCACACGGTGTCTGCTGGAGGCAGAGGGAAATTAAAAGCACTGCAGTGATAAAACACCCTCTGAAAGACTCTGTGAAAGCACTGCAGTAATAAAACACCCTCTGAAAGACTCTGTGAAAGCACTGCAGTAATAAAACGCCCTCTGAAAGACTCTGTGAAAGCACTGCAGTAATACAACACCCTCTGAAAGACTGTGAAAGCACTGCAGTAATACAACACCCTCTGAAAGACTCTGTGAAAGAACTGCAGTAATAAAATGCCCTCTGAAAGACTCTGTTAAAGCACTGCAGTAATACAACACCCTCTGAAAGACTCTGTGAAAGCACTGCAGTAATACAACACCTTCTGAAAGACTCTGTGAAAGCACTGCAGTAATACAACACCTTCTGAAAGACTCTGTGAAAGCACTGCAGTAATAAAACGCCCTCTGAAAGACTCTGTGAAAGCACTGCTTTGTGTAGAAGGAAGATTTCACAGCCAGCGGGGCTGAATAAAGAAGGTAGTGTGCACTGCACAGTGCTCACTCACACACACACACACAAATAATGCACACACAAATTATGCATGCACACACACACACATACACACACACACACACACACATACACACTAAAATGTGCTGCATGGTGAATCTGAAGTCTGCATTGGCCGTGCAGCATTTACGGTGATACGGCCTCTGCAAAAGTCAGGGCATTCATACTTCTTGCGCTTTGGGGAGCAGGAATTTGTCAAGGATGTGAGTTTGTGTTTATACAGGACCTCCCGGCCTCACCTACCGTCAGCCAATCATGAGTTCGATTTGGCCTCTGCATGCCTCCGGAGAGTCCACAGTTGCATCACACACACCCTCCACACAAAGCCTCCGACCACATTTTCGGATCAAGTATAAATTGGCTTTAACACCCACAACACAACCCCAGTGGCATATATTCATGGATGCCAAAGGAAGCCAGCCCCCCCCCCCCCCCCCCAAAAAAAAAATAAGAAGAAATAAGAAAGATAAAAAATAATAATGTATCTTTCGTCTCTCTGTTTTCACAATTTTCCTTCAATTCGCAAGAGGCTGCATGTATCTCACCGGAGAAAGCATCCAAGCCAGCGAAACAGCGCCCCTCTGTCTCTGTATGTGTAGCCCATCTATCTGATGCTGTCTGGTCAAAAAGAGTATGACATTGTTGCCGCCCGTAGCATTGAATACAAGGGAAGCCAGCGAGCATTTGGCCTCCCTTGATAAAACTTTTTTATAAAATAATAGCCAATCAGTGTTGAGCTGAACTGAGTGAGCTCACCTGTGAATGGTCCTGGCGTACCAAAAAAAAAAGTGTAAAGGGAAGTCAGCTTGGATTTGGCTTCACACCAATCACATCACACCAATCATATCATACCAATCATATCACACCAATCATATCACACCAATCATATCACATCAAAAGCCAGACGTCATTGCAATCTCAACCACACTGCACACTGCCCTAACCCATCTGGACAAGAGGAATACCTATGTGAGAATGCTGTTCATCGACTACAGCTCGGCATTCAACACCATAGTACCCTCCAAGCTCGTCATCAAGCTCGAGACCCTGGGTCTCGACCCCGCCCTGTGCAACTGGGTACTGGACTTCCTGACGGGCCGCCCCCAGGTGGTGAGGGTAGGCAACAACATCTCCTCCCCGCTGATCCTCAACACTGGGGCCCCACAAGGGTGCGTTCTGAGCCCTCTCCTGTACTCCCTGTTCACCCACGACTGCGTGGCCACGCACGCCTCCAACTCAATCATCAAGTTTGCGGACGACACAACAGTGGTAGGCTTGATTACCAACAACGACGAGACGGCCTACAGGGAGGAGGTGAGGGCCCTCGGAGTGTGGTGTCAGGAAAATAACCTCACACTCAACGTCAACAAAACTAAGGAGATGATTGTGGACTTCAGGAAACAGCAGAGGGAACACCCCCCTATCCACATCGATGGAACAGTAGTGGAGAGGGTAGTAAGTTTTAAGTTCCTCGGCATACACATCACAGACAAACTGAATTGGTCCACTCACACAGACAGCATCGTGAAAAAGGCGCAGCAGCGCCTCTTCAACCTCAGGAGGCTGAAGAAATTCGGCTTGTCACCAAAAGCACTCACAAACTTCTACAGATGCACAATCGAGAGCATCCTGGCGGGCTGTATCACCGCCTGGTATGGCAACTGCACCGCCCTCAACCGTAAGGCTCTCCAGAGGGTAGTGAGGTCTGCACAACGCATCACCGGGGGCAAACTACCTGCCCTCCAGGACACCTACACCACCCGATGTCACAGGAAGGCCATAAAGATCATCAAGGACATCAACCACCCGAGCCACTGCCTGTTCACCCCGCTATCATCCAGAAGGCGAGGTCAGTACAGGTGCATCAAAGCTGGGACCGAGAGACTGAAAAACAGCTTCTATCTCAAGGCCATCAGACTGTTAAACAGCCACCACTAACACTGAGTGGCTGCTGCCAACACACTGACACTGACTCAACTCCAGCCACTTTAATAATGGGAATTGATGGGAAATGATGTAAATATATCACTAACCACTTTAAACAATGCTACCTTATATAATGTTACTTACCCTACATTATTCATCTCATATGCATACTGTACTCTATATCATCGACTGTATCCTTATGTAATACATGTATCACTAGCCACTTTAAACTATGCCACTTTGTTTACATACTCATCTCATTTGTACATACTGTACTCGATACCATCTACTGTATCTTGCCTATGCTGCTCTGTACCATCACTCATTCATATATCCTTATGTACATATTCTTTATCCCCTTACACTGTGTACAAGACAGTAGTTTTGGAATTGTTAGTTAGATTACTTGTTATTACTGCATTGTCGGAACTAGAAGCACAAGCATTTCGCTACACTCGCATTAACATCTGCTAACCATGTGTATGTGACAAATAAAATTTGGTTTGATTTGATTTGATTTGATTGACAGAAGGAACTTGAATTGTTGTTCTCCGGTGGCTAGCTAGCTAAAATTGTCCCTTTCCTAAATTAGCCACGGATTGTGCCCCTTGTCTGAGAGGATGGGTGTTCAATGTGTAGCTCCAGTAGATGTAGTAGGCTAATTTTAACTAGCTGGCTCCTCGTTGCCCATGAAAGGAAGCTAGGTTAGCGAGCAATACTTTTAGCCAGGTAGCCTAGGACACCAAAAACTAAAAGGGTGTACTGTCTGAGAGAGTCACAGACAATTTCATCAACATGAAAGAGAGGAGGACAGCATTGGCGTTTCTCAACAAGTTGGGTGACTCAACATGTTTTCTCTACTTGCACACACTCACACCATAGACATCTACATCATACTTAGCTTATGTTGATTGGACTAAATAGTGTTTTTGGTATCTTTTAGTTGTTATTGAAAACTAAACATAGGTGATTTGATGATGTTGAAATGTTAAAGTTGAAATAGTCCTGCCTGGAATAGTGGAGGCAGCTCCTGTTTTCTTTGTGAGAAAAAAAAATGTGATTATTTTTCCTAGTGAAGGTTTCCGTCCTTCACTATCTCTATCCATCTCTTAGCTCTTTATCTTTCTCTCTTCACCAATCTGTGGTGTACCCTGCCCTCTACTGGCTGGCTGGCTGGCTGGCTGGAGTGAGTGAGTGAGTGAGTGAGTGAGTGAGTGAGTGAGTGAGTGAGTGAGTGAGTGAGTGAGTGAGTGAGTGAGTGACAACCAACTGTGTTTTTGAGTGTCCCACCAGTGTCTGGCTGACGAAGAGCTGCAGGTTCAGATAATCAGGTCTGTTTTCCTGCCACAGCTAGAGAGAGAGAGAGAGACCCTAATTGACAACCAAACAAACCAAAACAAAGGCAAAGTCTTCTCATGCTTTGTTGATTTCAAAAAAGCCTTCGACTCAATCTGGCATGAGGGTCTGCTATACAAACTGATGGAAAGTGGTGTTGGGGGTAAAACATACGACATTATAAAATCCATGTACACAAACAACAAGTGTGCGGTTAAAATTGGCAAAAAACACACACATTTCTTCACACAGGGTCGTGGGGTTAGACAGGGATGCAGTTTAAGCCCCACCCTCTTCAACATATATATCAACGAATTGGCGCGGGCACTAGAAAAGTCTGCAGCACCCGGCCTCCCCCTGCTAGAATCCGAAGTCAAATGTCTGCTGTTTGCCGATGATCTGGTGCTTCTGTCACCAACCAAGGAGGGCCTACAGCAGCACCTAGATCTTATGCACAGATTCTGTCAGACCTGGGCCCTGACAGTAAATCTCAGTAAGACCAAAATAATGGTGTTCCAAAAAAGGTCCAGTCACCAGGACCACAAATACAAATTCAATCTAGACACTGTTGCCCTAGAGCACACAAAAAACGATACATACCTTGGCCTAAACATCAGCGCCACAGGTAACTTCCACAAAGCTGTGAACGATCTGAGAGACAAGGCAAGAAGGGCATTCTATGCCATCAAAAGAAACATAAATTTCAACATACCAATTAGGATTTGGCTAAAAATACTTGAATCAGTCATAGAGCCCATTGCCCTTTATGGTTGTGAGGTCTGGGGTCCGCTCACCAACCAAGACTTCACAAAATGGGACAAACACCAAATTGAGACTCTGCACGCAGAATTCTGCAAAAATATCCTCCGTGTACAACGTAGAACACCAAATAATGCATGCAGAGCAGAATTAGGCCGATACCCACTAATTATCAAAATCCAGAAAAGAGCCGTTAAATTCTACAACCACCTAAAAGGAAGTGATTCACAAACCTTCCATAACAAAGCCATCACCTACAGAGAGATGAACCTGGAGAAGAGTCCCCTAAGCAAGCTGGTCCTGGGGCTCTGTTCACAAACACAAACACACCCTACAGAGCCCCAGGACAACAGCACAATTAGACCCAACCAAATCATGAGAAAACAAAAAGATAATTACTTGACACATTGGAAAGAATTAACAAAAAAACAGAGCAAACTAGAATGCTATTTGGCCCTAAACAGAGAGTACACAGCGGCAGAATACCTGACCACTGTGACTGACCCAAAATTAAGGAAAGCTTTGACTATGTACAGACTCAGTGAGCATAGCCTTGCTATTGAGAAAGGCCGCCGTAGGCAGACATGGCTCTCAAGAGAAGACAGGCTATGTGCTCACTGCCCACAAAATGAGGTGGAAACTGAGCTGCACTTCCTAACCTCCTGCCCAATGTATGACCATATTAGAGAGACATATCTCCCTCAGATTACACAGATCCACAAAGAATTCGAAAACAAATCCAAATTTGAAAAACTCCCATATCTACTGGGTGAAATTCCACAGTGTGCCATCACAGCAGCAAGATTTGTGACCTGTTGCCACGAGAAAAGGGCAACCAGTGAAGAACACACACCATTGTAAATACAACCCATATTTATGCTTATTTATTTTATCTTGTGTCCTTTAACCATTTGTACATTGTTAAAACACTGTATATATATATATAATATGACATTTGTAATGTCTTTACTGTTTTGAAACCTCTGTATGTGTAATGTTTACTGTTAATTTTTGTTGTTTTTCACTTTATATTTTCACTTTGTATGTTGTCTACCTCACTTGCTTTGGCAATGTTAACACATGTTTCCCATGCCAATAAAGCCCTTGAATTGAATTGAATTGAGAGAGAGATAGAGAGATGGAATGAGAGAGAGAGAGAGAGAGAGAGAGAGAGAGGGAGATAGAGGTTGAGAGAGTGAAAGAGCGAGGGTGAGAGAGATGAGAGAGAGCGAGAGAGATGGAATGAGAGAGAGAGAGAGAGAGAGAGAGAGAGAGAGAGAGATGGAATGAGAGAGAGAGAGAGAGGGAGAGAGAGAGAGAATGAGAGAGAGAGAATGAGATATGGAATGAGAGAGAGAGAGAGAGAGAGAGAGAGAGAGATATGGAATGAGAGAGAGAGAGAGAGAGAGAGAGAGAGAGGGAGAGAGAGAGAGAGAATGAGATATGGAATGAGAGAGAGAGAGAGAGAGAGAGAGAGATAAGATAAGATAAGATAAGATAGATAGATAGATAGATAGATAGATAGATAGATAGATAGATAGATAGATAGATAGATAGATAGATAGATAGATAGATAGATAGATAGATAGATAGATAGATAGATAGATAGATAGATAGATAGATAGATAGATAGATAGATAGATAGATAGATAGATAGATAGATAGATAGATAGATAGATAGATAGATAGATAGATAGACAGATAGATAGATAGATAGATAGATAGATAGATAGATAGATAGATAGATAGATAGATAGATAGATAGATAGATAGATAGATAGATAGATAGATAGATAGATAGATAGATAGATAGATAGATAGATAGATAGATAAATAGACAGATAGATAGATAGACATAAATTTCAACATACCTAAAAATACTTCAATCAGTCATAGAGCCCTTCATTGCCCTTTATGGTTGTGAGGTCTGGGGTCCGCTCACCAACCAAGACTTCACAAAATGGGACAAACACCAAATTGAGACTCTGCATGCAGAATTCTGCAAAAATATCCTCCGTGTACAACGTAGAACACCAAATAATGCATGCAGAGCAGAATTAGGTTGATACCCACTAATTATCAAAATCCAGAAAAGAGCCATTGAATTTTACAACCACCTAAAAGGAAGCGATTCCCAAAGCTTCCATAACAATGCCATCACCTACAGAGAGATGAACATGGAGAAGAGTCCCCTAAGCAAGCTGGTCTTGGGGCTCTGTTTACAAACACAAATACACCCCACAGAGCCCCAGGACAGCAGCACAATTAGACCCAACCAAATCATGAGAAAACAAAAAGATAATTACTTGACACATTGGAAAGAATTAACAAAAAAAAACTGAGCAAACTAGAATGCTATTTGTCCCTAAACAGAGAGTACACAGCGGCAGAATACCTGACCACTGTGACTGACCCAAACATAAGGAAAGCTTTGACTATGTACAGACTCAGTGAGCATAGCCTTGCTATTGAGAAAGGCCGCCGTAGGTAGACATGGCTCTCAAGAGAAGACAGGCTATGTGCTCACTGCCCACAAAATGAGGTGGAAACTGAGCTGCACTTCCTAACCTCCTGCCCAATGTATGACCATTGTAGAGACACATATTTCCCTCAGATTACACAGATCCACAAAGAATTCGAAAACAAATCCAATTTTGATAAACTCCCATATCTATTGGGGGAAATACCACAGTGTGCCATCACAGCAGCAAGATTTGTGACCTGTTGTCACAAGAAAAGGGCAACCAGTGAAGAACAAACACCATTGTAAATACAACCCATATTTATGTTTATTTATTTTATCTTTTGTCCTTTAAGCAATTGTACATTGTTACAACACTGTATATATATATATAATATGACATTTGTGGGGTCTGAAATTATTGACACCTTTGATAAAGATGGGCAATAATGACTGTATAAAATAAATATTTTAAATACTGAGCTATATTGTCTGCAAAATTATATTATTTTATACTAATACAATTGCTCAGAGAAAGAGATGTACTTTTAGCAAGTAATACTTATTTCTCAAAAAGGCAGGGGTCAAAAGTATTGGCACCCCTAAAGATTCTAAGAAATAAAGTAGTCAAAAGTTTAGTATTTGGTCCCATATTCCTAGCACACAATGACTACTTCAAGCTTGTGACTCTACAAACTTGTTGGATGAATTTACAGTTCCTTTGGTTCAGATTATTTTGTGCCCAAAATAAATTAATGGTAAAAATGGACTTTGGAGTCACTTTTATTGTACATAAACTTTGACCCTCTGTAAATTCACACTCATCATTATTAATGATCCATTCAGGATTTTCCTTAGTCATGGTAACATCCACATTAACGTAGAAGTGTTTAGAAACATTATTTTCTTATTTATAATAAAAGGGACTCCAAAATGATACAATCCATTATTTACCATTCATTTCTATTGAGCACAACATTATCTGAAACACGCCCAAAACAAACTGCAAATGCATCCACCAAGTTGTAGAGTCACAAGCTTGATGTCGTCATTGCATGCTGGGAAATATGGGACTACTTTACTGATTTTATTGTCCCTGTGGGGGACATTATGTTTTGGGATCGCGTTTAAAATAGTATTCAAGAAAAAGGACAATGCTGTAGACATTAAATTCACAAAATGTAAAAATACTAAAGTATTTTATAAGAATCTTTAGGGAGGTCAATTTGTATGCCTACTTTTTCGGAGAAAAATAATAATACTTTCTCTGAGCGATTGTATTAATATAAAATATTATAATTTCCTATTTTTTTGCATACAATATAGCTCAAAAACTTTATTAACCCTAACCAATAGTCTGGACAAGATGGCGCTGGAGAGCAAGGCTGACGTTTTACGTATTCCTGACTAATTGTGTTTTTTTGTTTGTTTCTTTGTAACTTATTTTTTTTTAACTTATTTTGTACATAATGTTGCTGCTACAGTCTCTTATGACCGAAAATAACTTCTGGGCATCAGAACTGCGATTACTCAGCACGGACTGGCAGAATCCTTTTTTTCTTTAGCGAGCCCGAAGTGAATACACCTGTATTCGGCGCATGTGACAGATGACATTTAATTTGAACCCTAAATGTAACCCTAACCTTAATCCTTAGAAACTCAGCAAAAAAATAAACGTCCTCACTGTCAACTGCGTTCATTTTCAGAAAACTTAACATGTGTACATATTTGTATGAACATAACCAGATTCAACAACTGAGACATAAACTGTTCACCCTCGGATCCAACAATTCCCAGACGTGCTCAATGGAATTGAGATCCGTCAGCAAGACGCAGCGAGAAAATCACTGCAGCAAGACGCAGCGACTCACGTGAGCAGCTGGTGGGTCATATGACCGAGGGGAAAGTTCCTTCTGATTGTACAAAAGCGCAGAGGACATTACACAAACCCGTCTCCCAGGTGCATCGAAGTACGGGGAAATATAGTCTACATTTTTCTAGTTGTGCTTATACGTAGACTCAAATATCTGCAAACAGGAGTGTGGTGTGACGCGATGAAGGTGAGCGGTGTGTTGTTTTGTGTGTTCCTGCTCTGGGTGGAGGGCTCCCAGGCTGATACCCCGGCCAACTGCACATATGAAGACCTGTTGGGCACCTGGGTGTTCCAAGTATCGAAGGGGGGACAAGACAAAGGCATCAACTGCTCTATGATGGGTAAGAGCTGGAAATACGGAACGACCTCACGCTTTAAGCAATCAAGTAGGCTATGTAACAAACTTTTAATTGGTTCAAGTGTTAACTTGACCCGGTAGTCTATTGCCTTAGTTTGTAGGCTATTGATTTAGCTTTTGTATCGAGCATTGTGTCATTGTTACAACTTTCACCTCTGCCCAATGTTACAATGTCTACCCCGTCTTACTTTGCAATACAGAAGAAGCTCACATTTTAATTGAGTAGTAATTACCAAAATGTCTCTGTTTTTAAAAAGACACCATTGATAAGTCGATAACGGTGCGCCTGGAGAAGCTGTCTGTGGCGGTGGACGACCTGGGGAACACGGGATTCTTCACCCTCATCTACAATCAGGGCTTTGAGGTTGTCCTCAACGACTACAAGTGGTTTGGCTTCTTCAAGGCAGGTTTAAGATCTCACTTGTTTCATTCAGGGTTCCACTTTAGTCTATAACAGTAGCATCTATGTCAAGAGGTCTGGAACATTTTTGGTGAATATGGAATTACATTGTCATTTAATCTCCAGCCTGTAGGCTACAGAAAAGACCACATCCTTGTTCTACCATATTCTATCTGCTACAGGATTGTTGATGGGATGTTGACGTGCTGCACAGATGTTTCTATAGCAGCTTCCTGGAGAGGTGTGCTGGGAATAGACAAGCAGTGGACACTGATTATCAAAGGGTGGCATAAGCTCTCACGTAAAAACCCATATGCCACTGGTTGAGAGGAACTGTCATTTACTTTGGGCAGAATTGTGAGGTTTTATGTGTTAGGTGCATCTTGGTCAGTTTAGCTCAGTCAATGCCATCTATTCCTCCTGATGACCGGGCTGGCCGTGATGGAAGTCCTCCTACCTTGTAGCCTTGTACATTAAGTTTCAGACACATGGCTGGTCACCTTTCCTGTTATTGCAGGGTTGGTAGTTCAATCACTAATCTGACTTTTACATCTCAGTTGCTACACTGATATATTCAGGCTTGTGTTTCAAAGATACTTTGAGTGTTGATCCTTTTTCATTTGGGGTTGTATTTCGTTTGACTTTGTCACGTGACTTCCTTGTGACTATCAGGGGAAATGTTCAGTGTTGTCCCTCCTACATGGTTTAGCTGACATCTGCACGTCACTTGTACTTCCTTATTGAAACCGTCTGGACTTGTTTCAGCACAGTGACACACCACATGCTTCACTGGAAAAGCCCATTGTTAGTTACTCATTGCTGCTGTTCATAACGCCACACTGTCTGCTCATATTGAAAGCGGTTATCAGGGTAACTGCCACCTCCACTTGCATAAAACCTCACTGACTTGTAGCTCTTGTTTTTTAATCTTTAACTCGGGCCATTAAGATTCAATATGTGATCGTCCTCTTTCTACACAACACACAGGGATGCCTCGTACAGACTGATTTTTCTCCTCTCTGTTCCAGTACTCTGAGCAGGGCTCTGAGGTGACCAGCTACTGTGACCAGACTCTGCCAGGCTGGGTCCATGATTCTCTGGGAAACAACTGGGCCTGCTTCACTGCCAAGAGGGTTGTCCCAACACCCCCTCGCTCCATAGACACACACCGCTACCATCCCAATGACCTGTGAGTAGCCTCAGGGTTTTATAGCAGGCTTGACACTCTGTGCCCAATAATAATGCTCTCCAATAATCACCTATGTTTTCACATTAAAGTCCTATAATTGGCTAGAAGGCTATTTTCATCCATGGTCCCATTTTAGTGTGAGCATTGCTCATATTGAAAAACAAGCAGTCTGCCTAGTTTAGACTCTCTTTTACGTTGGCTGTCAGTCACTGCTCATGTGTTGTGTGAGTCATGTGTTCTGGTCTGAGCAGTGCTCTCTCCGTCTGGCTGTTCTAGTGCTCCTGCATTTGTTCATTCTGTTTTCATTCCTTCAGGCTGTGTAGGTCTGTTTACTCCTCTCATGTGGGGTATATGTCAATCAATTCATTCAAATGAATATTTATAAAGCCTGATTTTTACATCAGCCGATGTCACAAAGTGCTATACAGAAACCCAGCCTAAAACCCCAAACAGCAAGCAATGTAGAAGCAGTCTTTACATTTGTGTCGGTCTGTTTACTCCTCCCCCAGGTTGGTGTAGGTCTGTTTACTCCTCCCCCAGGTTGGTGTAGGTCTGTTTACTCCTCCCCCAGGTTGGTGTAGGTCTGTTTACTCCTCCCCCAGGTTGGTGTAGGTCTGTTTACTCCTCCCTCCCCAGGTTCCTCCAGAGGTCCTACAAACACAACCTGGACTTCATTGACTCCATCAACGTGGCTCAGAGCTCCTGGAAAGCCATGGCCTACAGCGAACATGAGACCTACACTCTGCAGCAGCTAATGCACAGAGCCGGGGGACCAGCTTCACACATCCCCAGGTACAGTCATTCACTTGTGACACTATGTATTGAAACAGGAATTCAATTATTATGAAACTCATTTTGGTGAACTTCACACAAGGAAGAAGCAGGATGTCTGTCAGCTGTGAGATTTGTTACTTCTGAAAGAAAAGGGTGACAATCAGGGATTTAACTTTGTTTAAGTGGGGGGGGGGGGACATCATTTATTATATTTTATCCTGTCAAACACTCCACACAGCCCACCTGACTGCTCGGCGGCGTCCGCATGGTCCTAAAGCACACCTTCGCCTCATTTTGCATCACATTCCAACGATCAAACTGGGGGTGACAAAAGCAATTTCATAATGTGGGAGGGACAGGTCCACAGTGACAGTTGTGCCCCTGGAGAGAATAGTCATGGCAGATGAGTCCAAGGCTAGAGGGTTCTGTTTTAGGATAATGGGACACAGTCTGGCCCCAACTCGTCTAGACTGCTCTGGTATGACTGATAGTAAGAGGCACTCTGTACAAGGGCTTACAAATGCCTGAGGTTTCTTTCTCTCTCAACCCCCAGCTGAGTTGTATTTCTCTCCACTCGTTCACTCCCCCCTCATGGATTTTAAAGGAATGGTTTGGTGTCAGAAATATGTTGAACTAAGTACAGTCATTATGGTGACACCAATCCATAGTGTGGGGGGGACTAGTGATCACCTCAGGAGACTGTGGGGTAGAGATCACCTTGGTGGTGGTCAGTAGGTATGAAACAGGACTCTAAAACAGAGGTAGTACCTAAAGGTGTTCAATAGGAACACTCATTTTGGATTCATTGCAAAACATGCCCATGGTGTACCCTTATTGTATGAGTCTATGCTCCTCCCCAGACGTGTTGGCCCCGCCCCTGTGACATCAACGCTAGCCAAGATGGCGGCCGGCCTCCCTGAGCGCTGGGACTGGAGAGATGTCAACGGAGTCAACTACCTCAGTCCTGTCCGCAACCAGGGTAACTCACGCTGGGTCAAATACCTACACTTGTATATCGTGACTGTTGGCAAAATGTCTCCTCTCACAACCCATGTGTTTAATGTTCAGCCTTGCTGCTGTGTCTGAGGCCTTAGGAATGTCCTCTACAGGGCAGGGTACCACTGCCTGTCCTAGTTAGAGAACTGCTAAATCAATGTTCCTGTCTCAACCCCACAGATAACATGCTCGTGTGTAGTGATTATTGCATCACCCTCCATGTGAAGCCTCTGACCACATTTTCATCTCCAGCATAAATGGGCTTTTAGGATTCATTCCCACAGAACTCTAGTTGCAGGTTAAAGATGATCCACGGACTGCTTGACCGGGTGTCTGGTTCTTAGTGGTGACTGATATTACAGTGAGGTTTTTGATTGGTTGTGACAGTGCAGGGTTTGATTGGTACTCTGTGGGCTCCAGCTTCGTGTGGTAGCTGCTATTCCTTTGCCTTAATGGGAATGTTGGAGGCTCGTGTCCGGCTCCAAACCAACAACACCGAGACTCCCATCTTCAGCCCACAGCAGGTCGTGTCCTGCTCCCAGTACTCCCAAGGTAATGAGAGAACACACTCTGCATAATTGTACCTTAACGGTGTTTGTGTATTTCTCCCATATCTAAGCCCTCTTACTTCTCCCTCTCAGGTTGTGACGGTGGTTTCCCCTACCTCATTGGGAAGTACGTCCAGGACTTTGGGATCGTGGAAGAGTCGTGTTATCCGTACGCTGGGACAGATTCCCCGTGTGACGTTCCCGATGGCTGTCTCCGCCACTACACTTCGGACTACAGCTACGTCGGAGGGTTCTACGGAGGCTGCAGCGAGTCTGCCATGATGCTGGAACTGGTCAAGAACGGACCCATGGGGGTGGCCTTTGAGGTGGGACACACACACGTTGGTTTGAGCATTGGCTAGCTCTATATGAATAATGGCCAGTATTAGTAGTTCTAAGTCAAAATGACCAGGTGTCTTCCTCACACTGTTCTCGTCCAGGTGTATCCTGACTTCATGCACTACAAGGAGGGTATCTACCACCACACGGGCCTCCATGACTCCTACAACCCGTTTGAGCTGACCAACCACGCGGTGCTGCTGGTGGGCTACGGCCAATGTCACGTCACGGGTCAGAAGTTCTGGGTGGTGAAGAACAGCTGGGGGACGACGTGGGGCGAGGAGGGCTTCTTCAGGGTCAGACGGGGGTCTGACGAGTGTGCCATCGAGAGCATCGCTGTGGCAGCCAAGCCCATCCCTAAACTGTAGAGGGTCTACGGGGGTGGGAGGGAAAGGGTTCATCTTTAGGCATTTTCCCAATTGGAACCTAGCCTGAAGTCTACAATTGCATATAAATGTGATATTTTGAAATGGCTGGGACGTTGTCAGAGTTAGTGACTGTAAAAGTGTTCCCCCCACGCTCGCTAGACAGTCTGATCCTTGCCAGTCAGATGCAATTTTGTGAATGATGCCAAAAGGGAACCTGCTATAATTCCCTGTACCTGGGATTTGTAGTTTTATTAGTATGTTGTAGTTAGTCTGGTGATTGATAGGAGGGCAGAGAACCTCTACTCTTTATCTGTAATCTCAGGGGAGACTGTCCTGTGATCTTAAATATATTCCTTGTTGCAAGTCATCTCTGTACTGTCCTCTCCTATCTCTGCTGATGCTGTAAATTGGAGTCTCCTGGGAATGTTCAAAGGGACTGGCTCATGCTGTTGGAAGGGATGCAGTATGATTCAATGTTGCCTTTCATTAGAAATGTCAGCTTTCCAATAAGATCACATCATGCATGTTCAGATTGTCTGCTTATTTACAATTTGAAAGAAAATAAATAATATTTGTAGAAATATTTTCAGCGGTGCTGACATTTACTTTTCTATACTGACTGCTTAAGATTGATCAATGTGTGTGCATAACTTCTAAACTCAGCAAAAAAAGAAATATCCTCTCACTGTCAACTGCATTTATTTTAAACAACGTAACATGTGCAAATATTTGTATGAACATAAGATTCAACAACCTGAGACATGAACTGAACAAGTTCCAGACATGTGACAAACAAATGTTATGTGTCCCTGAACAAAGGGGAGGGGGGGGGTCAAAAGTAAGTCAGTATCTGGTGTGGCCACCCTCCACTACAGTCACTAGACGGTGCTATAACCCCAGATATCAGCCCCTCCACTACAGTCACTAGACGGTGCTATAACCCCAGATATCAGCCCCTCCACTACAGTCACTAGACGGTGCTATAACCCCAGATATCAGCCCCTCCACTACAATCACTAGACGGTGCTATAACCCCAGATATCAGCCCCTCCACTACAGTCACTAGACGGTGCTATAACCCCAGATATCAGCCCCTCCACTACAATCACTAGACGGTGCTATAACCCCAGATATCAGCCCCTCCACTACAGTCACTAGACGGTGCTATAACCCCAGATATCAGCCCCTCCACTACAGTCACTAGACGGTGCTATAACCACATATCAGCCCCTCCACTACAATCACTAGACGGTGCTATAACCCCAGATATCAGCCCCTCCACTACAGTCACTAGACGGTGCTATAACCCCAGATATCAGCCCCTCCACTACAGTCACTAGACGGTGCTATAACCCCAGATATCAGCCCCTCCACTACAGTCACTAGACGGTGCTATAACCCCAGATATCAGCCCCTCCACTACAGTCACTAGACGGTGCTATAACCACATATCAGCCCCTCCACTACAGTCACTAGACGGTGCTATAACCCCAGATATCAGCCCCTCCACTACAGTCACTAGACGGTGCTATAACCCCAGATATCAGCCCCTCCACTACAGTCACTAGACGGTGCTATAACCCCAGATATAAGCCCCTCCACTACAGTCACTAGACGGTGCTATAACCCCAGATATCAACCCCTCCACTACAGTCACTAGACGGTGCTATAACCCCAGATATCAGCCCCTCCACTACAGTCACTAGACGGTGCTATAACCCCAGATATAAGCCCCTCCACTACAGTCACTAGACGGTGCTATAACCCCAGATATCAGCCCCTCCACTACAGTCACTAGACGGTGCTATAACCCCAGATATCAGCCCCTCCACTACAGTCACTAGACGGTGCTATAACCCCAGATATCAGCCCCTCCACTACAGTCACTAGACGGTGCTATAACCCCAGATATCAGCCCCTCCACTACAGTCACTAGACGGTGCTATAACCACATATCAGCCCCTCCACTACAGTCACTAGACGGTGCTATAACCCCAGATATCAGCCCCTCCACTACAGTCACTAGACGGTGCTATAACCCCAGATATCAGCCCCTCCACTACAGTCACTAGACGGTGCTATAACCCCAGATATCAGCCCCTCCACTACAGTCACTAGACGGTGCTATAACCCCATATCAGCCCCTCCACTACAATCACTAGACGGTGCTATAACCCCAGATATCAGCCCCTCCACTACAGTCACTAGACGGTGCTATAACCACATATCAGCCCCTCCACTACAGTCACTAGACGGTGCTATAACCACATATCAGCCCCTCCACTACAATCACTAGACGGTGCTATAACCCCATATCAGCCCCTCCACTACAATCACTAGACGGTGCTATAACCCCAGATATCAGCCCCTCCACTACAGTCACTAGACGGTGCTATAACCACATATCAGCCCCTCCACTACAATCACTAGACGGTGCTATAACCCCATATCAGCCCCTCCACTACAATCACTAGACGGTGCTATAACCCCAGATATCAGCCCCTCCACTACAATCACTAGACGGTGCTATAACCCCAGATATCAGCCCCTCCACTACAGTCACCAGACGGTGCTATAACCCCAGATATCAGCCCCTCCACTACAGTCACTAGACGGTGCTATAACCCCAGATATCAGCCCCTCCACTACAGTCACTAGACGGTGCTATAACCCCAGATATCAGCCCCTCCACTACAGTCACTAGACGGTGCTATAACCCCAGATATCAGCCCCTCCACTACAGTCACTAGACGGTGCTATAACCCCAGATATCAGCCCCTCCACTACAATCACTAGACGGTGCTATAACCCCAGATATCAGCCCCTCCACTACAATCACTAGACGGTGCTATAACCCCAGATATCAGCCCCTCCACTACAGTCACTAGACGGTGCTATAACCCCAGATATCAGCCCCTCCACTACAATCACTAGACGGTGCTATAACCCCAGATATCAGCCCCTCCACTACAGTCACTAGACGGTGCTATAACCCCAGATATCAGCCCCTCCACTACAGTCACTAGACGGTGCTATAACCCCAGATATCAGCCCCTCCACTACAGTCACTAGACGGTGCTATAACCACATATCAGCCCCTCCACTACAATCACTAGACGGTGCTATAACCCCAGATATCAGCCCCTCCACTACAATCACTAGACGGTGCTATAACCCCAGATATCAGCCCCTCCACTACAGTCACTAGACGGTGCTATAACCCCAGATATCAGCCCCTCCACTACAGTCACTAGACGGTGCTATAACCCCAGATATCAGCCCCTCCACTACAGTCACTAGACGGTGCTATAACCCCAGATATCAGCCCCTCCACTACAGTCACTAGACGGTGCTATAACCACATATCAGCCCCTCCACTACAGTCACTAGACGGTGCTATAACCCCAGATATCAGCCCCTCCACTACAGTCACTAGACGGTGCTACAACCCCAGATATCAGCCCCTCCACTACAGTCACTAGACGGTGCTATAACCCCAGATATAAGCCCCTCCACTACAGTCACTAGACGGTGCTATAACCCCAGATATCAGCCCCTCCACTACAGTCACTAGACGGTGCTATAACCCCAGATATCAGCCCCTCCACTACAGTCACTAGACGGTGCTATAACCCCAGATATCAGCCCCTCCACTACAGTCACTAGACGGTGCTATAACCCCAGATATCAGCCCCTCCACTACAGTCACTAGACGGTGCTATAACCACATATCAGCCCCTCCACTACAGTCACTAGACGGTGCTATAACCCCAGATATCAGCCCCTCCACTACAGTCACTAGACGGTGCTATAACCCCAGATATCAGCCCCTCCACTACAGTCACTAGACGGTGCTATAACCCCAGATATAAGCCCCTCCACTACAGTCACTAGACGGTGCTATAACCCCAGATATCAGCCCCTCCACTACAGTCACTAGACGGTGCTATAACCCCAGATATCAGCCCCTCCACTACAGTCACTAGACGGTGCTATAACCCCATATCAGCCCCTCCACTACAATCACTAGACGGTGCTATAACCCCAGATATCAGCCCCTCCACTACAGTCACTAGACGGTGCTATAACCACATATCAGCCCCTCCACTACAGTCACTAGACGGTGCTATAACCACATATCAGCCCCTCCACTACAATCACTAGACGGTGCTATAACCCCATATCAGCCCCTCCACTACAATCACTAGACGGTGCTATAACCCCAGATATCAGCCCCTCCACTACAGTCACTAGACGGTGCTATAACCACATATCAGCCCCTCCACTACAATCACTAGACGGTGCTATAACCCCATATCAGCCCCTCCACTATAATCACTAGACGGTGCTATAACCCCAGATATCAGCCCCTCCACTACAATCACTAGACGGTGCTATAACCCCAGATATCAGCCCCTCCACTACAGTCACTAGACGGTGCTATAACCCCAGATATCAGCCCCTCCACTACAGTCACTAGACGGTGCTATAACCCCAGATATCAGCCCCTCCACTACAATCACTAGACGGTGCTATAACCCCAGATATCAGCCCCTCCACTACAATCACTAGACGGTGCTATAACCCCAGATATCAGCCCCTCCACTACAGTCACTAGACGGTGCTATAACCACATATCAGCCCCTCCACTACAGTCACTAGACGGTGCTATAACCCCAGATATCAGCCCCTCCACTACAGTCACTAGACGGTGCTATAACCCCAGATATCAGCCCCTCCACTACAGTCACTAGACGGTGCTATAACCCCAGATATCAGCCCCTCCACTACAGTCACTAGACGGTGCTATAACCCCAGATATCAGCCCCTCCACTACAATCACTAGACGGTGCTATAACCCCAGATATCAGCCCCTCCACTACAGTCACTAGATGGTGCTATAACCCCAGATATCAGCCCCTCCACTACAGTCACTAGACGGTGCTATAACCCCAGATATCAGCCCCTCCACTACAGTCACTAGACGGTGCTATAACCCCAGATATCAGCCCCTCCACTACAGTCACTAGACGGTGCTATAACCCCAGATATCAGCCCCTCCACTACAGTCACTAGACGGTGCTATAACCCCAGATATCAGCCCCTCCACTACAGTCACTAGACGGTGCTATAACCCCAGATATCAGCCCCTCCACTACAGTCACTAGACGGTGCTATAACCCCAGATATCAGCCCCTCCACTACAGTCACTAGACGGTGCTATAACCCCAGATATCAGCCCCTCCACTACAGTCACTAGACGGTGCTATAACCCCAGATATCAGCCCCTCCACTACAGTCACTAGACGGTGCTATAACCACATATCAGCCCCTCCACTACAGTCACTAGACGGTGCTATAACCCCAGATAACAGCCCCTCCACTACAATCACTAGACGGTGCTATAACCACATATCAGCCCCTCCACTACAATCACTAGACGGTGCTATAACCCCAGATATCAGCCCCTCCACTACAGTCACTAGACGGTGCTATAACCACATATCAGCCCCTCCACTACAGTCATGGAAATATATTCAGAGGAAACAAGTTCTTTCTCTTTCCCTCTCTCTCTCTCTCTCTCTCTCTCTCTCTATATATATATATATATATATATATTTCTTTATTTCACCATCTCTTTCTCTCTCCACCTCTCTCTACCTATCCCACTACTCTACCCTTCTCATCTCTCTCGCTCTGGCTCTCTCTGTCTCTCTGTCTCTCTCTGGCTCTCTCTGTCTCTCTGTCTCTCTCTGCCTCTCTCTGGCTCTCTCTGTCTCTCTGTCTCTCTCTGGCTCTCTCTGTCTCTCTGTCTCTCTCTGGCTCTCTCTGTCTCTCTGTCTCTCTCTGGCTCTCTCTGTCTCTCTGTGTGTGTAGGTGAAGAAAGTTATGCTTCATGGGGCGAACAGTATAATCATGTTCTCAAACCCTGCAGAATACTGGGCCCAGGACTTCAGGTACTGTACATAGGATACCCTGCTAATGGTGTGTGTTCTTATAAAGATGGATGTTTCTGTGATAAAGGGGGACTATAACATTCTCTCCTCCAGAATACACTTACAGGTACATCCTGGGGGAGGGGTGGGGCTTCCTAAGATTCCAGTGCATCCTATTGGCTATCATGATGCCATCCACTAAAGTGAGTATTATGACGGCAACTAATCAGAGCTCACACACACACACGCACATTTCCTGTGAGTAATGTATCTTCCTGTATGATGTCACCCTTGGCAGGAATATGGGAGGAGACATCCCACCCAATAACTGGAATGTGTCCTATGGGATTGGACCGGGCTTCACTGACAGCTTTAGTACACAGTAAGACACCATAGACCTGTCTCTCTCTCTCTCCCTCCCCCCTCTCAAACCTCTCTCTCTCCCTCCCCCCTCTCAAACCTCTCTCCCTCCCTCCCCCCTCTCAAACCTCTCTCCCTCCCTCCCCCCTCTCAAACCTCTCTCCCTCCCTTCCCCCTCAAACCTCTCTCCCTCCCTTCCCCCTCAAACCTCTCTCCCTCCCTTCCCCCTCAAACCTCTCTCCCTCCCTTCCCCCTCAAACCTCTCTCCCTCCCTTCCCCCTCAAACCTCTCTCTCTGAAGTTTCCTCCTCCCTAATCCTTCTCCTATTTTTCTTCATCCCCACTCTCTCTCTCTCCCCCTCTCTTCCCCCTCATTCCTTCCCCTCTCCTCCACCTCTTTCTAATTCTCTGGAGTGTTGCCCAGAGCAGTAAAATAGAGGCTCCTTGTGTGTCCTGCGTGAGAGAGAGACACACACACACACACACGTACATTTTCACACAATGAGTGGGGCTGAGGTAGCCTGCTCCCAGATCTGTTTGTGCTTTGGCCTACTTCATTATCAAGCAAGCGAGAAGGTTGAGGCTGGCACCCAGGCTAGGGGTGAGGGAGGGGCCTCTGGCACCCAGGCTAGGGGTGAGGGAGGGGCCTCTGGCACCCAGACTAGAGGTGAGGGAGGGGCCTCTGGCACCCAGGCTAGGGGTGAGGGAGGGGCCTCTGGCACCCAGGCTAGGGGTGAGGGAGGGGCCTCTGGCACCCAGGCTAGGGGTGAGGGAGGGGCCTCTGGCACCCAGGCTAGGGGTGAGGGAGGGGCCTCTGGCACCCAGGCTAGGGGTGAGGGAGGGGCCTCTGGCACCCAAGCTAGGGGTGAGGGATGGGGCTCTGGCACCCAGGCTAGGGGTGAGGGATGGGGCTCTGGTACCAATGCTAGGGGTGAGGGAGGGGGTTCTGGCACCAAGGCTAAGGGTGAGGGAGGGGGCTCTGGCACCAAGGCTAGGGGTGAGGGAGGGGGCTCTGGCACCAGGGTGAGGGAGGGGGCTCTGGCACCCAGGCTAGGGGTGAGGGAGGGGGCTCTGGCACCCAGGCTAGGGGTGAGGGAGGGGGCTCTGGCACCAAGGCTAGGGGTGAGGGAGGGGGCTCTGGCACCAAGGCTAAGGTGGAGGGAGGGGGCTCTGGCACCCAGACTAGGGGTGAGGGAGGGGGCTCTGGCACCAAGGCTAGAGGTGAGGGAGGGGGTTCTGGCACCCAGACTAGGGGTGCGGGAGGAGGCTCTGGCACCAAGGCTAGGGGTGAGGAAGGGGCCTCTGGCACCCAGACTAGGGGTGAGGAAAGAGGGTTCTCTTTGTTCCCATCAACAGCAGTGGAGGACAATTGGGGCTACTAAAACACGTAGTCTCTGTCTCCTCTCTGTGGTTCTCAGGAAGGTGCGTATGAACATCCTCCCTAGCAACCAGGTGACCCGGATATACAACGTCATCGGGAGGATACCAGGGGCCGTGGAGACAGGTACCGCTTCCCACAACCTGAATGTTCTAGTAACCTGCTGACCAGGTTTATGGGAACATTGTGTGAGAGTTTGGCCCACAGCTTGTGTAGCCAGTGGACATGACGTTGGGAGACAATAGCTCAGAGTTTGTTGTGGTCCAGTAACTGTACAGAGCTTCCAGTCCATAACTCAACACCAACATCTATCATCACTGTTTCATTTGAAATACCACAACACTTGATTCATAACAGAGTGAGGAGCACAGCAGATGGTGATTGTGACCCCTCTCCCCCCTCCTCTCTCTGTTGGCAGATCGCTATGTGATCCTCAGGGGGCCACCGGAATGCTTGGGTGTTTGGGGGGGTCGACCCGGTAACGGGGTGCACGAGAGTGTGAGGAGCGTTGAGAAACTGCTCAGCAAAGGTGTGTGTGTGTGTGGGGAGATCAGATTAACACACACATGCATTTAAACACACACACACACACACCACTATGTACTGAGATGAGTCTTTATGATAGCTGCATCATGAAAACAGTAGATACTAATTTGCATGCAAAACTCTAAGGATGACTGTTCCCATATGGTAGCAGTCTGGAGGAGTTCCAGAATGTTCTATCCATCCTGTTTCCTCATATTATGTTTGTCATTGAGACGTGGTGTATACTGTATTTTAGAGGTTCAATGCATTTGGCCCAGAATGTGTTAAGTACTTTCTGTCTGTTTGTGTATTTGGACCATTGTATTTGCCAGTTGAGACACAGGTGTTTGGACTGCGGGAAAATGGTGTGTGTGTGTGTGTGCTGCAGGTACAAACAGAGGATAAACTGCACCACCTCTCTTCACACCTTGATGTATGACATCACCAAACAGGTCAACTTGAATCAACTGTCTATCAACTGTCCATTTCAGGATTACACTGTGTGACGCCTGGTTTTCCAGGGACTTTTCTAGACTTTTTCAATTGGAATGGTTTTCAGCACTGAAACACAATAAAAGGCATCTGGCAGAAGTAAATTCAAACACAAATGTAATTTTATATATAACCATGTTTTCACGAATTTCATGATTATAATCGTGAAGCCCATTTAAAAGATTAGAGGTAAAAGGGTTACCTCTAATGTGGTTACTTTCACAGGGTACAGACCAACGTAGTGCCAGACTAACACCAATATACTATGGTCACACTGGACATCACAATGGGTATTGCTGCCACCTACAGGCTCAGAGTGGTCATAGCAAGTCTCTAACGACAATACACGACCTCACACCTGCAGATGCATGCCAAGTACAGAAAACATTTGTTTGTTCCGCTCTCCATCTCTCTCTGTGTCCAGTCCAGAGGAGGTGGTGTCTCTGTATGAGAGTTGGCACAAGCAGGACAACTGGACAGATGACTGCGATACATCCAAGTCAGACCCATCAAGTCAGACCCATCACGTCAGACCCATCAAGTCAGACCCATCACGTCAGACCCATCACGTCAGACCCATCACGTCAGACCCATCACGTCAGACCCATCAAGTCAGACCCATCAAGTCAGACCCATCAAGTCAGACCCATCACGTCAGACCCATCACGTCAGACCCATCACGTCAGACCCATCAAGTCAGACCCATCAAGTCAGACCCATCAAGTCAGACCCATCACGTCAGACCCATCAAGTCAGACCCATCACATCAGACCCATCACGTCAGACCCATCAAGTCAGACCCATCAAGTCAGACCCATCACGTCAGACCCATCACGTCAGACCCATCAAGTCAGACCCATCAAGTCAGACCCATCACGTCAGACCCATCAAGTCAGACCCATCACGTCAGACCCATCACGTCAGACCCATCAAGTTAGACCCATCAAGTCAGACCCATCACGTCAGACCCATCACGTCAGACCCATCAAGTCAGACCCATCAAGTCAGACCCATCAAGTCAGACCCATCAAGTCAGACCCATCACGTCAGACCCACCACGTCAGACCCATCACGTCAGACCCATCACGTCAGACCCATCAAGTCAGACCCATCACGTCAGACCCATCAAGTCAGACCCATCAAGTCAGACCCATCACGTCAGACCCATCACGTCAGACCCATCACGTCAGACCCATCAAGTCAGACCCATCAAGTCAGACCCATCAAGTCAGACCCATCACGTCAGACCCATCACGTCAGACCCATCACGTCAGACCCATCAAGTCAGACCCATCACGTCAGACCCATCACGTCAGACCCATCACGTCAGACCCATCACGTCAGACCCATCACGTCAGACCCATCACGTCAGACCCATCAAGTCAGACCCATCACGTCAGACCCATCACGTCAGACCCTTCACCAACCACCATATACTTATTATCACTCTGATCACATATGCACTTTTATTGACTGAATGATTGATTTTCATTTACATTTGAGTTATTTAGCAGACACTTTTGTCCAGAGCGACTTATGTCTCCCTCTGTAGGACCAGATAACTGGTGTCAGGCTGGGACTTTGAGGTGTATTTAATCCCGACTCGGCATCGCAGCAGGCAGGGCCAGACACACCAAGAACAGGCTGAGAGAGACATTGTTCTGGGGGCGGACGGGGAACCTGGAGACAGGAGAACATTGCTGATGTCCTGTTGATGCAACACAACAGTCCATCACCACCACCAGTATAGGGGGCCATTATTGGGCATTTGATGTAGAAATAAACATGTTTTTTCAAACCTCTGTGTGTGTGTGTGTGTGTGTGTGTGTGTGTGTGTGTGTGTGTGTGTGTGTGTGTGTGTGTGTGTGTGTGTGTGTGTGTGTGTGTGTGTGTGTGTGTGTAATTCTACTTTGTAGAAGACAGCGCGGTACAGCAGCTACCCAGTGTATCACAGTGTGTATGAGACCTTTGAGTTTGTGGAGGTTCTACGACCCTTCCTTCCAGAAGCTCAGAGCTGTAGCTGAGGTCAGGAGATGCCTCACCTTCCTATTGGCTGATTCCCAGCTCCTCAGCCTGGATGCTAGTCAATACGCTGGCTCGCTGACAAAGTGCTCCCACAACATCGCTCTGCTGGGACAGAAACACTGTGATGCTCTTGAGACATACAGGGTCTCATTTGGTAAGAGAAAACAACAGACATTTACATACAGACACTCATTCTGAATGCCTCATCAGGTACAGTACTCCCATTCTACAGGTGAGACCCAGGTACAGTACTCCCATTCTACAGATGAGACCCAGGTACAGTACTCCCATTCTACAGATGAGACCCAGGTACAATACACTCATTCTAGAGGTGAGACCCAGGTACAGTACTCTCATTCTACAGGTGAGACCCAGGTACAATACACTCATTCTAGAGGTGAGACCCAGGTACAGTACTCTCATTCTACAGATGAGACCCAGGTACAGTACTCTCATTCTACAGATTAGACCCAGGTACAATACTCTCATTCTACAGGTGAGACCCAGGTACAGTACTCTCATTCTACAGGTGAGACCCAGGTACAGTACTCCCATTCTACAGATGAGACCCAGGTACAGTACTCTCATTCTACAGGTGAGACCCAGGTACAGTACTCTCATACTACAGGTGAGACCCAGGTACAGTACTCTCATTGTACAGGTGAGACCCAGGTACAATACTCTCATTCTACAGGTGAGACCCAGGTACAGTACTCTCATTCTACAGGTGAGACCCAGGTACAGTACTCTCATTCTACAGATGAGACCCAGGTACAGTACTCTCATTCTACAGGTGAGACCCAGGTACAGTACTCTCATTCTACAGGTGAGACCCAGGTACAGTACTCTCATTCTACAGGTGAGACCCAGGTACAGTACTCTCATTCTACAGATGAGACCCAGGTACAGTACTCTCATTCTACAGATGAGACCCAGGTACAGTACTCTCATTCTACAGGTGAGACCCAGGTACAGTACTCTCATTCTACAGATGAGACCCAGGTACAGTACTCTCATTCTACAGGTGAGACCCAGGTACAGTACTCTCATTCTACAGATGAGACCCAGGTACAGTACTCCCATTCTACAGGTGAGACCCAGGTACAGTACTCTCATTCTACAGGTGAGACCCAGGTACAGTACTCTCATTCTACAGGTGAGACCCAGGTACAGTACTCCCATTCTACAGGTGAGACCCAGGTACAGTACTCTCATTCTACAGATGAGACCCAGGTACAATACTCTCATTCTACAGATGAGACCCAGGTACAGTACTCTCATTCTACAGATGAGACCCAGGTACAGTACTCTCATTCTACAGGTGAGACCCAGGTACAGTACTCTCATTCTACAGATGAGACCCAGGTACAGTACTCTCATTCTACAGGTGAGACCCAGGTACAGTACTCTCATTCTACAGGTGAGACCCAGGTACAGTACTCTCATTCTACAGGTGAGACCCAGGTACAGTACTCTCATTCTACAGATGAGACCCAGGTACAGTACTCTCATTCTACAGATGAGACCCAGGTACAATACACTCATTCTACAGGTGAGACCCAGGTACAGTACACTCTCATTCTACAGGTGAGTGTAGTATCTGAGCCAGTCTGAAGCCACACCCTCTCCCACCCTGCCTAACACTGTGTGTAGTATCTGAGCCAGTCTGAAGCCACACCCTCTCCCACCCTGCCTAACACTCTGTGTAGTATCTGAGCCAGTCTGAAGCCACAACCTCTCCCACCCTGCCTTACACTCTGTGTAGTATCTGAGCCAGTCTGAAGCCACACCCTCTCCCACCCTGCCTAACACTCTGTGTAGTATCTGAGCCAGTCTGAAGCCACACCCTCTCCCACCCTGCCTAACACTGTGTAGTATCTGAGCCAGTCTGAAGCCACACCCTCTCCCATGCTGCCTAACACTCTGTGTAGTATCTGAGCCAGTCTGAAGCCACACCCTCTCCCACGCTGCCTAACACTCTGTGTAGTATCTGAGCCAGTCTGAAGCCACACCCTCTCCCACGCTGCCTAACACTCTGTGTAGTATCTGAGCCAGTCTGAAGCCACACCCTCTCCCACCCTGCCTAACACTCTGTGTAGTATCTGAGCCAGTCTGAAGCCACAACCTCTCCCATGCTGCCTTACACTCTGTGTAGTATCTGAGCCAGTCTGAAGCCACACCCTCTCCCACGCTGCCTAACACTCTGTGTAGTATCTGAGCCAGTCTGAAGCCACACCCTCTCCCACGCTGCCTAACACTGTGTAGTATCTGAGCCAGTCTGAAGCCACACCCTCTCCCACCCTGCCTTACACTCTGTGTAGTATCTGAGCCAGTCTGAAGCCACACCCTCTCCCACGCTGCCTAACACTCTGTGTAGTATCTGAGCCAGTCTGAAGCCACACCCTCTCCCACGCTGCCTAACACTCTGTGTAGTATCTGAGCCAGTCTGAAGCCACAACCTCTCCCACCCTGCCTAACACTCTGTGTAGTATCTGAGCCAGTCTGAAGCCACACCCTCTCCCACGCTGCCTAACACTCTGTGTAGTATCTGAGCCAGTCTGAAGCCACACCCTCTCCCACGCTGCCTAACACTCTGTGTAGTATCTGAGCCAGTCTGAAGCCACACCCTCTCCCATGCTGCCTAACACTCTGTGTAGTATCTGAGCCAGTCTGAAGCCACACCCTCTCCCACGCTGCCTAACACTCTGTGTAGTATCTGAGCCAGTCTGAAGCCACACCCTCTCCCACGCTGCCTAACACTCTGTGTAGTATCTGAGCCAGTCTGAAGCCACACCCTCTCCCATGCTGCCTAACACTCTGTGTAGTATCTGAACCAATCTGAAGCCACACCCTCTCCCACGCTGCCTAACACTCTGTGTAGTATCTGAGCCAGTCTGAAGCCACACCCTCTCCCACCGCTGAACGTACCATGTGCTTTTAGTAAAACAACTTTTAATAAAGTCATGGTTTGTGAGCGTTAACTCTCTGGTATGAAGATAGCCGACACTGTAATTACAATGTAGGTTCAGAGGTTTATTAAGTCTGTGGGAGAGAACATTGTTTTCATACAAGGCAAATAAAACTAACTACAGCAAGTAAAGAGTGAAACTAAATCACAGATCTCAGAAGTGAGCAAAAACAATTAAAACCCTAAACAAAAAGACTGTTAAAGCAAGAGAACTTCATTTGACAGGTTACATTTTCTGGAAGGCCACTAATATCAATAAATGGCACAAATATTCTCACATGCAATTGACAAAGAACAGAAGGACTGTGTGTGTGTGTGTGTGTCATAAATGAAAAGGTATCAAACACATATGGAAACCACATTTGACTTTGTTCAATTCCTTCCAGCCATTCCAATGAGCCTGTCCTCCTCTGGTGTGTGTGGGTGTTTGAGAACAGTTTACATTCTGACTGGCTGTCCCCAATTGCTCCTTAGATACAGATCCTGATGAGGGATGCTAGGGTGATAGCTGCCTGCATCTCTTTTCAAGTGAGGAGGTAGTAGGAAGACCTGATGGTTACTGTGTTTCAGTAGGATGACCTGATGGTTACTGTGTTTCAGTAGGATGACCTGATGGTTGTCGCCTTCAGACAGTGTTTCAGTAGGAAGACCTGATGGTTACTGTGTTTCAGTAGGAAGACCTGATGGTTACTGTGTTTCAGTAGGATGACCTGATGGTTGTCGCCTTCAGACAGTGTTTCAGTGAAGTTTAGCCTCCGCATTCTGAGTAGAATGTCAGAAATAAATACTGCTCTCAGCCGATCTTCAACAGGTTCACTAAAACATATGGGAGGAGCATGTACCATGTGATTGATTTCATTCTGTCTAGTTCTACGCCTTTCCAATCCCATTCCCCCCCTCAGTGGGCATGTCTGTGGGAGAGGGTAGGTCCAGACGGGCCCAGGTGATTGGCTCCCCCTTCCCCATAGAGATCTCCATCTTGGAAGACATCATGTTCACCACGCTGCTACTCACATCGATCACCTAGGAGACATGAGAGGGAGATGAACTATGACTACCACAGAGATCCTATGAAATGACTTAAGAGTTCTAATAGTTACTTTATATGATGATTTCTGCCTATCCACACGGTCACAATGAACAGCTCATTACCCTCATCACTCATTACCACCATCATCTTCATCACTCACCCCCCATAAGTTGATCTTCTGCTCAAACTCCTTCTCTCCCTCAAAGACCACACGGATGATCACCTAGAACACAGATATACTAACCACTGACACAAAAGGCAAGCATTTTCAAATATCTGTTTGCCTGTGTGTGGTGTGTACCGTGGTGCCGTTGGCCTCTGCATAGCTGAACTCTGGTAGAGAGTTCTTGGCATAGATCGAGATGATGACCTGGCCGCCTGTCTGGTGCCAATCAAACCTACACGGTACCACCTTCATCCCCTGGAGGGGGCAGAGAGAATTAAAAATAGGGGGGTGGGGGCATGCGCACTTTTGATTGTGTGAATCTGTCTGAGTCAGTGCCTGAGCTAAACTCTGAAGGGGTGCTGACCTTGTCTGGTTTCCTCCAGAGGTGACTTCCTGTGGTACAGCCCTCCTGGGCCAGGAAACAGTTAAAGTCAGACGTCTTCCTCCTACAGCAGCTCCAGAACTTCATCCTGACAGACAGGGGACAAGCCCAGAACAGAGGCCAACAACAGTCATTGATCACACATCTATCCAGATATACTGTACAGGAGGAGGACATCAGAATCTCAAGTGTTTTTGGGTCTCACCCCTCGTGGAAGTTAGGGACTCCAGGGTGGTGTTTACACTTCTCCTCGTTACTCCCTGGACCAGAGAAAGACTACAAGGGAGAGGAACCAGGACACACACCAACACAATACACTAAATCAAAACAGCTATTCATCTCATCACTCTCTGAGCCATGACTGGTAACTTCTACACACACTGAGAAATGGAGTAGTACTCTACCTTGGAGCAGCCTCCATTCTTACAGGACGTGCCAATCTTCACCTCCTCCCCCTCTTCCTCTAGTGAGAGACAGTGACAGAGAGCCTGTGAGCCACCCACCTCTCAATCCTATCAGAGCCAGGTTAAAGGTCCATTATGACAGCAGCATACCTGTGTTGCGAGGTTGTCCGTTCTCTGCCAGCTGCAGTTTCTCCAGAGCCTGTCTCAGAGAGGAGAACACCTTCTGCTGAAGTCTGACCAGGGGCTCATCACCACTGAAACACACACACGCGTGATCACTAAGGATAAACACAAACTGTGTGTGTGTCACCTGAGTAAAGTGTGTTACCTGGGTCTGTGTATCAGCTCTAGTGGTTTAGGAGCCTGAATGATATAGGGGTCACCACGAGGCTTTAGCTCCTCCCCCTTCTCTCTCCTCCCCTCTGAGCTCGTCACCTCCGGCAGGATCGGCTCCACTGGCTTCTCTCTGTTATGGATACCTCTGCTGCAGCCCTGAGGAGAGAAACACACCCTTCAACTTTAGCATATCCACATGTAATACTGAACACTTCTGAAACTTTACAAAGGCCTCTTCTCTTCTATCTCGGGGAGAGGGAGCAGACAGAGCCGGGGGGTTAACTCACCTCTATGCTGAGGAAGTCTGAGAAGTCCGTGGTGCGTCTCGTGCAGCAGGACCAGCCCTACAGGACAGTCAGGTCAACCACAATACGGGTTCATTACCCACACAGTCAATAGTCTATAAAAATCTTTCTCCACCTCGTTTCCTCTCCTTCATCTGCTTTTATCACCTGTTTTGTGTTCAGGTAAGTGGAGATGAATGAGAGGTGATTAGCAGAGGACACCACTGTACATTAACCAGATGCTTTTATCCAGAGCAACTTACAGGAGAAAGTGCCTTGCTCAAGGGCACGCGGACAGATGTCTCACCTAGTAGTCGCAGGAATTCGAACCAGCAGCCTTACCGTTATTGTCCCAACAGTCTTACTCACATACTGTGTTTAGTGGTTCTGTCAGGGTAAGGTTGACCCTACCTTAAGAGCATCGTGAAAAACAGGCACGCCAGGGTGAAAGGTACAGGCATCTATGGAGGAGAACATTCATTAATATGATAGAGCAAAATATGGACATAACTATCTAGCTTCATAAAACATATGAAAAATATATATTTCATTGTATCAACACATTCCTTTCAGATCATACAAAAAAATGTCGGTGATCCGCCCTGGTTATATTTATGTCTCCGCCGTGTTCCGTGCGATTCCGTAACGGGAGTGGCGCACAAAAATCCACAAAGGCACACGTTTGCAGCTGTCACTTGCTAATACTAAAGAACGTGGACAATATCTAACATTTAACTATTCCTAAACTGAGAATGCCGTGTGTAGACATTCATAGGTTGTTATACACAGCCAGTTAAATTCATTTTTAGCTCCACTTACCACCAGCGTTGTCGTCTGGGTCAAATCGTTGTCCGCAACCTTTGTTGTAGCACATCAACGTCATGATGAACGAACTGAGATAACTCGTCGGGCTATTCAAATATACTATATTAAATTAGGATGTAAAGCAGCCAGATGTTTAATACAATATTTTGATCTATAGTATGCAGTTGATAAGCGTGCCTGGCCACGTGTTTCCTCCTGTACATTTGCCGCACACAGTTCCGGGAAATGCCGGTGGAGTTCGGGAACTTTCGTTAACCAGCCAGCCAGTGTTGTTTGCAGGCATGTACGAATAGACGAAGCAAGAGAAATAACTGCACTCAATCTGTCAAGATCTTTCTTCTCCAGCAGGTGGCGTTTTTTTTTCGCTCATCAAGCAAGGAGTTTTTGTATGGAGGTCAATGAGTGTCGAATTTGGTTAACGAACAATGTAATTGTCTATTTGATCGAATAGATGTTTTGTAATGATTAGGATGTTACGAGTGTGTGTGAGTGAGTGAGAGACAGAGAGAGAGACATTGTTAAAACACTGTATATATATATATATATATATATATATATATATAATATGACATTTGTAATGTCTTTACTGTTTTGAAACCTCTGTATGTGTGATGTTTACTGTTAATTTTTGTTGTTTTTCACTTTATATATTCACTTTGTATGTTGTCTACCTCACTTGCTTTGGCAAAGTTAACACATGTTTCCCATGCCAATAAAGCCCTTGAATTGAATTGAATTGACAGAGAGAGAGACAGAGAGAGTGTCAGTACCTTGAAGTCGAGTTTTCCTTGGTAGATGTCGATCCCGTTCATGACAAACAGCACCTTGCAGTCTGGCTGCTCCAGGAAGTCCATGGAGTGTGTCTCATTGTGGTACGTCTGCAGCAGCTCCAACTTACTGATGTCCTTCTTCTCAACTATGTTCCGTTCCCTCAGCGACTGCATCTCCCGGAACGGAAACACAAACGGAATGTCCAAATTAGCCCATTCCTCTGCCCAATCCCACTAATCATGCTGCCTGGGGAGGGGAACCGGGCCGAACCTAGTGCATGGGGTTGACCCCGCTGTGGAGATTTAGGGTTCAACGTAGACATACTTAAGGTACAGATGCTGGCGTAAAGTGTAAAGTACTACTTAAGTCGTTTTTTGGGGTATCTGTACTTTACTATTTATATTTTGGACAACTTTTAATTTTACTTCACTACATTCCTAAAGAAAATATGTCTTACTATATTTTTCCCTGACACCCAAAAGTACTCATTACATTTTGAATGCTTAGCAGGACAGGAAAATGGTCAAATTCCCACACTTATCAACATCCCTGGTCATCTCTACTGCCTCTGATCTGGAGGACTCACTAAACAGAGAACATCCCTGGTCATCTCTACTGCCTCTGATCTGGAGGACTCACTAAACAGAGAACATCCCTGGTCATCCCTACTGCCTCTGATCTGGTAGACTCTCTAAACAGAGAACATCCCTGGTCATCTCTACTGCCTTGATCTGGAGGACTCACTAAACATTATTATTAGTTTGTAAATGAAGTGTGTTGGAGTGGGCTCCTGGCTT
Organism: Oncorhynchus mykiss; assembly: GCF_057628025.1. Taxonomy (NCBI): domain Eukaryota; kingdom Metazoa; phylum Chordata; class Actinopteri; order Salmoniformes; family Salmonidae; genus Oncorhynchus; species Oncorhynchus mykiss. The sequence continues at coordinate 34,344,021 of NC_143045.1, forward strand.
TAAAAAAAACAAGATAATTGTGTTGTCTGGTTTGCTTAATATAAGGATTTTGAAATGATTTATACTTTTACAATTAATACTTAAGTATATTTAAAACCAAATACTTTGACTTTTACTGAAGTTTCACTTTTACTTGAGTCATTTTATATTAAGATATCTTTACTTTTACTACAGTATGACTTTTGTGTACTTTTTCCACTACTGTATTTGAAAGGATTTTCAAATACAATTTGGTTGACTATTATTATTATTATTATTTTTTTTACAAATAACCATTCAAACACAAAGCAATTGTTTTGGGCTGTGTATTTTCAAATGGTGTGCAAATGGTGTGAGGAGGTAAGGCAATAAATAGGCCATAGTAGCGAAGTAATTACAAATTAGCAGAATTACACTGGAGTGATAGATGAGCAGATGATGATGTGCAAGTAGAAATACTGGTGTGCAAAAGAGCAGAAAAGTAAATAAAAACAATATGGGGATGAGGTAGGTAGATTGGGTGGGCTATTTACAGATGGACTATGTACAGCTGCAGCGATCGTTTAGCTGCTCAGAAAGCTGATGTTTAAAGTTAGTGAGAGAAATATGTGTCCAGCTTCAGCGATTTTTGCAATTCGTTCCAGTCACTGGCAGCAGAGAACTGGAAGGAAAGGCGGCCAAAGTAGGTGTTGGCTTTGGGGATGACCGGTGAGATATACCTGCTGGAGCACGTGCTACGGGTGGGTGTTGTTATCATGACCAGTGAGCTGAGATAAGGCGGAGCTTTACCTAGCATAGACTTATAGATGACCTGGAGCCAGTGGGTCTGGCGACAAATATGTAGCAACGGCCAGCCGACTAGAGCGTACAGGTCACAGTGGTGGGTGGTATAAGGGGCTATGGTAACAAAACGGATGGCACTGTGATAGACTGCATCCAGTTTGCTGAGTAGAGTATTGGAGGCTATTTTGTAGATGACATTGCCAAAGTCGAGGATCGGCAGTTTTACTAAGGTATGTTTAGCGGCGTGAGTGAAGGAGGCTTTGTTGCGAAATAGAAAGCCGATTGTAGATTTGATTTTGGATTGGAGATGTTTAATAGTCTGTAAGGAGAGTTTACAGTCTAGCCAGACACCTAGGTATTTGTAGTTGTCCAAATATTCTAGGTCAGAACGTCCAGAGTAGTGATGCTAGTCGGCAGGCGGGTGCGGGCAGCGAACGGTTGAAAGTATACATTTAGTTTAACTAGCGTTTAAGAGCAGTTGGAGGCCACGGAAGGAGTGTTGTATGGCTTTGAAACTCGTTTGGAGGTTAGTTAACACAGTGTCCAAAGAGGGGCCAAATGTATACAGAATGGTGTTGTCTGCTTAGAGGTGGATCAGGGAATCACCCGCAGCAAGAGTGACATCGTTGATATATACAGAGAAAAGAGTCGGCCCGAGAATTGAACCCTGTGGTACCCCCATAGAGATTGCCAGAGGTCCGGACAACAGGCCCTCCGATTTGACACACTGAACTCTGTCTGCGAAGTAGCTGGTGAACCAGGCGAGGCAGTCATTTGAGAAACCAAGGCTATTGAGTCTGCCGATAAGAATGCGGTGATTGACAGAGTCGAAAGCCTTGGCCAGGTTGATGAAGACGGCTGCACAGTACTGTCTTTTATCAATGGCAGTTATGATATGGTTTAGTACCTTTAGCGTGGCTGAGGTGCACCCGTGACCAGCTCGGAAACCGGATTGTACAGCAGAGAAGGTACAGTGGGATTCTAAATGGTCGGTGATCTGTTTATTAACTTGGCTTTCGAAGACTTTAGAAAGGCAGGGCATGATGGATATACAGTGCCTTGTGAAAGTATTCGGCCCCCTTGAACTTTGCGACCTTTTGCCACATTTCAGGCTTCAAACATAAAGATATAAAACTGTATTTTTTTGTGAAGAATCAACAACAAGTGGGACACAGTCATGAAGTGGAACGACATTTATTGGATATTTCAAACTTTTTTAACAAGTCTCCGTATAAATGCACCTGCACTGTGATAGTCTCAGAGGTCCGTTAAAAGCGCAGAGAGCATCATGAAATGGAAGGAGTATCAGACCACTGCAAATCTACCAAGACCTGGCCGTCCCTCTAAACTTTCAGCTCATACAAGGAGAAGACTGATCAGAGATGCAGCCAAGAGGCCCATGATCACTCTGGATGAACTGCAGAGATCTACAGCTGAGGTGGGAGACTCTGTCCATAGGACAACAATCAGTCGTATATTGCACAAATCTGGCCTTTATGGAAGAGTGGCAAGAAGAAAGCCATTTCTTAAAGATATCCATAAAAAGTGTTGTTTAAAGTTTGCCACAAGCCACCTGGGAGACACACCAAACATGTGGAAGAAGGTGCTCTGGTCAGATGAAACCAAAATTGAACTTTTTGGCAACAATGCAAAACGTTATGTTTGGCGTAAAAGCAACACAGCTCATCACCCTGAACACACCATCCCCACTGTCAAACATGGTGGTGGCAGCATCATGGTTTGGGCCTGCTTTTCTTCAGTAGGGACAGGGAAGATGGTTAAAATTGATGGGAAGATGGATGGAGCCAAATACAGGACCATTCTGGAAGAAAACCTGATGGAGTCTGCAAAAGACCCGAGACTGGGACGGAGATTTGTCTTCCAACAAGACAATGATCCAAAACATAAAGCAAAATCTACAATGGAATGGTTCAAAAATAAACATATCCAGGTGTTAGAATGGCCAAGTCAAAGTCCAGACCTGAATCCAATCGAGAATCTGTGGAAAGAACTGAAAACTGCTGTTCACAAATGCTCTCCATCCAACCTCACTGAGCTCGAGCTGTTTTGCAAGGAGGAATGGGAAAGAATTTTAGTTTCTCGATGTGCAAAACTGATAGAGACATACCCCAAGCGACTTACAGCTGTAATCGCAGCAAAAGGTGGCGCTACAAAGTATTAACTTAAGGGGGCTGAATAATTTTGCACGCCCAATTTTTCGGTTTTTGATTTGTTAAACAAGTTTGAAATATCCAATAAATGTCGTTCCACTTCATGATTGTGTCCCACTTGTTGATTCTTCACAAAAAAATACAGTTTTATATCTTTATGTTTGAAGCCTGAAATGTCGCAAAGGTCGCAAAGTTCAAGGGGGCCGAATACTTTCGCAAGGCACTGTAGGTCTATAACAGTTTGGACAGCCTGGTTTGCGGTAGCCAGGAGGAAAGCATGGCCAGCCGTAGAGAAATGATTATTGAAATTCTCAATTATTGTGGATTTATCCGTGGTGACCGTGTTTCCTTGCCTCAGTGTAGTGGGCAGCTGGGAGGAGATGCTCTTGTTCTCCATGGACTTTACAGTGTCTCAAAACGTTTTGGAGTCAGAGCTACAGGGTGCAAATTTCTGTTTGAAAAAGCTAGCCTTTGCTTTCCTGACTGACTGCGTGTATTGGTTCCTGACTTCCCTGAACAGTTGCATATCGCGGGGACTATTCGATGCTATTGCAGTATCTGTTCTTAGTTCTACTTTTTTTGAAAGGGGCATGCTTATTCAATATGGTGGGGAAATTACTTTTGAAGAACGACCATGCATCCTCGACTGACGGGATGAGGTCAATATCCTTCCAGGATACCCCGGCCAGGTCGATTAGAAAGGCCTGCTCGCAGAAGTGTTTAAGGGAGCGTTTGACAGTGATGAGGGGTGGTCGTTTGACTGCGGACCCATAGTGGATGCAGGCAATGAGGCAGTGATCTCTGAGATCCTGATTGAAAACAGCAGAGGTGTATTTAGAGGGCAAGTTGGTCAGGATGACGTCTATGAGGGTGCCCTTGTTTACAGATTTAGGGTTGTACCTGGTGGGTTCCTTGATAATTTTAGATTGAGGGCATCTAGCTTAGATTGTAAGACTGCCGGGGTGTTAAGCATATCCGAGTTTAGGTCACCTAACAGAACAAACTCTGAAGATAGATGAGGGGCAATCAATTCACATATGGTGTCCAGGGCACAGCTGGGAGCTGAGGGGGTCTATAACAGGCAGCAACATTGAGACTTATTTTTGGAGAGATTCATTTTTAAAATTAGAAGCTCAAACTGTTTGGGCGTAGACCTGGAAAGTATGACAGAACTTTGCAAGCTATCTCTGCAGTAGATTGCAACTCCTCCCCCTTTGGCAGTTCTATCTTGACGGAAAATGTTGTAGTTGGGTATGAAAATCTCAGAATGTTTGGTGACCTTTCTAAGCCAGGATTCAGACACGGCTAGGACATCTGGGTTGGCGGAGTGTGCTAAAGCAGTGGGTAAAACAAATTTAGGGAGAAGGCTTCTGATGTTAACATGCATGAAACCAAGGTTTTTCGAATACAGAAGTCAAGAAATGAGAGTGCCTGGGGACACCTCCACATCACCCGAGGAGCAGAGGAGGCGTAGGATCAGGGTACGGCTAAAGGCTATCAAAACTGGCCGTCTAGTGCGTTGGGGACAGAGAATAAAAGGAGCAGATTTCAGGGCATGGTAGAATAGATTCAGGGAATCATGTGCAGACAGGGGTATGGTGGGGTGCAGGTACAGTGGAGGTAAGCCCAGGAGAGGTTGCATCTCTGGACATGCTGGTTATACAGGGTGAGGTCACCGCATGTGACGAATTGCAAAAATCGCTGAAGTTGGAGACTTTTATCTCCCTCACCAACTTCAAACATCTGCTATCTGAGCAGCAAACCGGTCGCTGCAGCTGTACATAGTCTATCGGTAAATAGACCACCCAATTTACCTACCTCATCCCCATACTGTTTATATTTATTTACTTTTCTGCTCTTTTGCACACCAGTATCTCTACCTGTACATGACCATCTGATCATTTATCACTGGTGTTAATCTGCTAAATTGTAATTATTTGCCTACCTCCTCATGCCTTTTGCACACAATGTATATAGACTTTTTTTCCCCTACTGTGTTGACTTGTTAATTGTTTACTCCATGTGTAACTCTGTGTTGTCTGTTCACACTGCTATGCTTTATCTTGGCCAGGTCGCAGTTGTAAATGAGAACTTGATCTCAACTAGCCTACCTGGTTAAATAAAGGTGAAATAAATAAAAAATGTGTGGGAGGTGGGACAAAGGAGGTATCTGAGGCATGTAGAGTGGGACTAGGGGCTCCGCAGTAAACTAGAACAATGATAACTATCCTAAACAACAGTATACAAGGCATATTGACATTTGAGAGACATAAAGCGAGGCAGAAAGCAATCACAGGTGTTGATTGGGAGAGCTAGCTAAGACAACAACGGGTAAGACAACAGCTAATCAGCTAAGACAACAGGTAAAATGGCGATGAATGGGCAGAGAGGTTCGGTTAACTCCACCCAGGACCGGAGTTCGGGACTAGGGCTGACAGATAAACAAAAAATTAACAAAGTGGAATACCGTGATAAATTAACAGTCCAGCAGGTATTAGCTATGTAGCCAGTTTGTGTGTAATACCCAGTGATAGCATAGTGTGAGTGGTGAAGAGTTGTGTAGCACAGCCAGAAGAGGACTGGCCACCCCTCAGAGCCTGGTTCCTCTCAAGGTTTCTTCCTAGGTTCTGGCCTTTCTAGGGAGTTTTTCCTAGCCATCTACACCTGCATTGCTTGCTGTTTGGGGTTTTAGGCTGTGTTTCTGTAGAGCACTTTGAGATATCAGCTGATGTAAGGACTTTATAAATTTGTTTTGGAGTTGTGTAGTTCTAGTTTCCCAGAAAAGCTCTGAGCCTCTGATGTTCTCGTCCTCTTCTCCACAGAAGTCATAACTAGAGGGAGGCCTCACCTGGTTCCAGCTCCCCTGCAGGATTCTGACAGCAAATAAAACAGATTCACTTTTCTCTAAAAGGTGTATTACTAATTGCGTAGGCTGTGGTTGGTTTCAAAAGTGACAGTTGGACCTGGAAAGGCCAGTTATGAAAGTCTGCTCATTGCCTCTAGCTGTAACCATATGTACAGGTTTCTCTAACCAGGTAGCTAACAGCCTCTAGCTGTAACCAGATGTACAGGTTTCTCTAACCAGGTAGCTAACAGCCTCTAGCTGTAACCAGGTAGCTAGCAGCCTCTAGCTGTAACCAGGTAGCTAGCAGCCTCTAGCTGTAACCAGATGTACAGGTTTCTCTACCCAGGTAGCTAGCAGCCTCTAGCTGAAACCAGATGTACAGGTTTCTCTAACCAGGAAGCTAACAGCCTCTAGCTGTAACCAGGTAGCTAACAGCCTCTAGCTGTAACCAGATGTACAGGTTTCTCTAACCAGGTAGCTAACAGCCTCTAGCTGTAACCAGATGTACAGGTTTCTCTAACCAGGTAGCTAACAGCCTCTAGCTGTAACCAGATGTACAGGTTTCTCTAACCAGGAAGCTAACAGCCTGGGGTCACAACAAATTAAAACTTTGGTCATCTTAAGGTAAAGGGAAAATAGCTCCAATGACTCATTTTTTATTTAAACATGATAACACACGAGTCATCAGACTCTACAATCATTCAAACACTTGTTTCAGGGGCCTTACAGACAGTGATACTGAGTCCATTTCGGTTCCACTAACAGGCTCAAATCACAAGTCTCCTGTGACGGGGAAGAGATTCTGGGGCTGTCGGTGAAATGGCAGGGGGTTGAAGTAGGTAGGTAGGCTGACTATGGCCTGGTGGTACTTGTACCAAATTAAGACACTGGCAGGTTGACTTTCTGGACAGAATTTAATCAAAACGCCTTTGAAAATATTCCCAAACTATACAGTGGAATACCCTACTCACAAATTAATGACCGTGTAGTATTTGAGAATGGAAATCTTTCTGAGCATTAAATCCAGACCGTTATTTTGGATTAAGTCGCACTGCCATAAGGTAAAACGTGGAATTCCCTTCACAAAACTTCACCTTTCAAAATATTTGCTAGATTGTTTTATACTTTTTATTTGAAAGATAATACATGTGTGTGTGTGTGTGTGTGTGTGTGTGTGTGTGTATATATATATATATATGATACAAAAAGGTTTTAAAGCAACAAAAAAAGGGGGGGGGGGGACTTTAAAAAGCCAAAGAAGATGAGATGAAAAAGTCAAAGCGTAATGCATCATCATCATGATTCAGTGTGCCAGTATACACGTACAGTAGGTGACCTATAACAGTATTGGATACCTCACCACCCCATTGAACAGGGCTTCACTAATACAATTACATCATTAGGAGGTCAAATTAAATAAAACATTGAGATTTTAAATCTCAAAAGACACCAAAATGATTAAAACCCAAAATAGCACAAAGTAAATATAATATAACCTCTGGTGAAAGTACACTTGTATTTATTGCACATAAAATGATTATTCTTGAGAGAGTTTAAAGTGTTTAGGGCGATTAGATGTTCATTCACATCTTTCTCCTGAAGTTCATCTGTGGAGAGAGAGAGAGAGGGAAAAAAACATGTTTTATTAGTGAGAAGAGAGGAACACACTGGATAATCACCCAGACACCTAAGTGAATAGCAGGTCTGCATTGATGAAATGAGTCGACTATCAAAACGCTGGAAGTAGTGCTCCCAAAAGGCATGTTATTACACAGTCCTGCAGACAGTCAGGTGTAATGTAGCAAACAGGGAATTTAGAAAACACGTCACCACAAACTAACACCGTAACCCCAAGGGACGATCCGTAACCCCCCCCCCCCCAGACAGACACACCCCTGCAGCACAGCCCAGTTAACAAAGCAGCTGAGTGAAACAGAAATGATAGAAAACCTGCTCAGATGAATGGGCTTTCCAACCAACACCTCAGGTTCCTAAACACACACCGTATCGCTGTAGTTAGACACATGGTCTGATACGGGGTGGTGGTGGGGGGGGAGGGGTCAAACAGCATGTCCAATGTGGCTAGAAATCATCTCGTATGCAAATGATCATACAACGCTTGTCCAGAGAAAGGAAGTGGTTCTCACCTTGCGTGCGCTGGTGGGGTTCTTTGGAGACTTGCTGCTGTTGGTCCGTGGGGACTTCCTCTGTGCCTTCCCTGCCGGCTGAGGGGACTTCACACTCCCGGCTCCACTGCGGGGAGACTTCCCGTCTCCGGACCGCGGGACACGGGAGCTTTTGTTCCCTGGGGATTTACGGGTGGAGCTGCGAATCTTACTCATGCCTCTCTGTAGGAAGCCGCTCTTGGAAGCTGCCTTACGAGGCGTGTTGTCAATGGAGAACACCATGGACTGTCTCCGCTCAGCCTGACAGAGAGGATGGGTGGATATTTTAGGCCTACTGCTTGGAGTATGCTAACAACCATTGCTGCTAAGAAAACAAACCAGAGGAAGAGAGAGACTCACAGGGCTAAGAGGCTGGCGGTTGTTGGATGAGCTGAAACGACCTCCTTTAGGGGTAAGAGGGCGCGGGAAACAGCTGGTTGCCATCCTCTTAGCCTGAGAAAAGAGAATTCAGTAACTGTAGAATTAAACAAACCGGTTAATGATTGAACCCCCACATTAACATCTACATCCTCCCCTCCACCCTCACCTCCCCTCCCCTCCACCCTCACCTCCCCTCCACCCTCACCTCAGGTGTGTCTGGTTCCTGGTCTTTGGCTGAGCGTTTGAGTGACAGGTTGCTCCCCCTGAGGTTGTGCGTGTTCTGGTTGTTCAGGGTGCTGCTGGCTTTAGGTTTGGGGGGCATCAGTGAGAGGCGGTGAGAGCCGTAGGCTGGCCTGGTGGCCGTGGTGCTGTCGGCCGGTCCCGGGTGGAGTGAGAGCCGGTGGGATGACAGAGACTCCTGAATCTGTCCGGGCATCACAGAGGCTCTACGGATGGTCTCCGTGGGGTCGCCCATGCGCAGGTCATCGTCGGTGAACTCAAAGGACGGTCCCAGGCTGGGCTGCAAGGGGGAGGAGGCAGGGTTTGGAGATTGGATGATTACAAGCAAAACATATTTTTGAGAAAGTGACAGATGGCTAGATGGAGAGTGAGGAACAGTGTACCCTGGACTCCAGAGGATAGCTGCTCTTTAGATGAGGCAGACAGGACTGGTTTCTGGCCTGCAGCTCAGCGATGCGTAGCCAGTCATCAGCAGCATGCTCAGGCTCATTCTCTGCCCCCACACAGAACTGGCCCGTACCTACACAACGTGCAGAACATAAACATACTGTAGTACAAACTCTGGGCCAATCAACCTCTTGGTGCCTCCTTGAACATCTGGAAGGCAATGGAGAAGTGTCACCGGCTAAGGACAAGGGGCTCGTTGTAGAATGTGTGTAAACGTTTCGTACTCTGTGGAGCTGCAACGTGGACGGTGCTACGACGGTATCCAGGGAGACTGAGGAGCTGATCGCTCAACGCAACGGCAGGTTTTCCGGGTGTGTGGAAGATCTCCATGGAGACAGGTCGTGCAGTGTGTGTTCTTCCGGTGATGTTGGGATGGGAGTGGACGGAGGCCAGGCTGTAGAACGTCTCGTTGTCACTATCCCCTCCTGCTCCTCTGCGACCAGGAGTCGTCTGCATGGGGGGGGAGAGAGGAGAAGTCAACCATCCCACTCACTCCTCAGCAGGTCAACCAACCTAAAAGACCACTAGATGGGAGTTGAAAACCACAAGGTGATACAGGGTGCTCCCAAGAATGTAGCGAGAGAGAGAAGTGAGAGTGGTGAGAGAGAGAGGTGAGAGTGGTGAGAGTGGTGAGAGAGAGGTGAGAGAGAGAGAGAGGTGAGAGTGGTGAGTGAGATAGGTGAGAGAGAGGTGAGAGTGGTGAGAGAGAGGTGAGAGTGGTGAGAGAGAGAGGTGAGAGTGGTGAGAGAGAGAGGTGAGAGTGGTGAGAGAGAGAGGTGTGAGAGAGAGAGGTGAGAGAGGTGAGAGTAGTGAGTGAGCGCGAGAAGTGAGAGAGAGCGAGAGAGAAGCGGGAGCGAGAGAACGTGAGAGAGAGAGAGAGAGAACGTGCAGTGAGAGAACATGAGAGAGAGAGAACGTGCAGTGAGAGAACGAGAGAGAGAATGTGAGAGAGAGAGAGAATGTGAGAGAGAGAATGTGAGAGAGAGAGAGAGAGAGAGAGAGAGAAAACGTGCAGTGAGAGGTGTCCCAGTGCTCCCTCCACCTTGCTCATGGTGATGTTGATGACCTGGGTGGTCCTTCGGCGTCTAGCTGAGGAGGTGGGTGGTCTCTTCCTGGCTGAGTCCAGAGCCAGCTCTCCCAGAGATGTGATGCTGCTCTCCAGCCGGCGCTCAGTACTGGTCCTGGGGAGAACAACCCTGATGAACTTCTGTATAGTAGCAGTTAAACTAGTGGTGCCGGTCCTGGAGAATAACCCTGATGAACTTCTTTATAGTAGCAGTTAAACTAGTGGTGCCGGTCCTGGGGAGAACAACCCTGATTAACTTCTTTATAGTAGCAGTTAAACTAGTGGTGCCGGTCCTGGGGAGAATAACCCTGATTAACTTCTTTATAGTAGCAGTTAAACTAGTGGTGCCGGTCCTGGGGAGAACAACCCTGATTAACTTCTTTATAGTAGCAGTTAAACTAGTGGTGCCGGTCCTGGGGAGAATAACCCTGATGAACTTCTTTATAGTAGCAGTTAAACCAGTGGTGCCGGTCCTGGAGAATAACCCTGATGAACTTCTTTATAGTAGCAGTTAAACTAGTGGTGCCGGTCCTGGGGAGAACAACCCTGATTAACTTCTTTATAGTAGCAGTTAAACTAGTGGTGCCGGTCCTGGAGAATAACCCTGATGAACTTCTTTATAGTAGCAGTTAAACTAGTGGTGCCGGTCCTGGGGAGAACAACCCTGATTAACTTCTTTATAGTAGCAGTTAAACTAGTGGTGCCGGTCCTGGGGAGAATAACCCTGATGAACTTCTTTATAGTAGCAGTTAAACCAGTGGTGCCGGTCCTGGAGAATAACCCTGATTAACTTCTTTATAGTAGCAGTTAAACTAGTGGTGCCGGTCCTGGAGAATAACCCTGATGAACTTCTTTATAGTAGCAGTTAAACTAGTGGTGCCGGTCCTGGGGAGAATAACCCTGATTAACTTCTTTATAGTAGCAGTTAAACTAGTGGTGCCGGTCCTGGGGAGAATAACCCTGATTAACTTCTTTATAGTAGCAGTTAAACTAGTGGTGCCGGTCCTGGGGAGAACAACCCTGATTAACTTCTTTATAGTAGCAGTTAAACTAGTGGTGCCGGTCCTGGGGAGAATAACCCTGATGAACTTCTTTATAGTAGCAGTTAAACCAGTGGTGCCGGTCCTGGGGAGAACAACCCTGATTAACTTCTTTATAGTAGCAGTTAAACTAGTGGTGCCGGTCCTGGGGAGAATAACCCTGATTAACTTCTTTATAGTAGCAGTTAAACTAGTGGTGCCGGTCCTGGGGAGAATAACCCTGATGAACTTCTTTATAGTAGCAGTTAAACTAGTGGTGCCGGTCCTGGGGAGAACAACCCTGATTAACTTCTTTATAGTAGCAGTTAAACTAGTGGTGCCGGTCCTGGAGAATAACCCTGATGAACTTCTTTATAGTAGCAGTTAAACTAGTGGTGCCGGTCCTGGGGAGAATAACCCTGATTAACTTCTTTATAGTAGCAGTTAAACTAGTGGTGCCGGTCCTGGAGAATAACCCTGATTAACTTCTTTATAGTAGCAGTTAAACTAGTGGTGCCGGTCCTGGAGAGAATAACCCTGATTAACTTCTGTATAGTAGCAGTTAAACTAGTGGTGCCGGTCCTGGAGAATAACCCTGATGAACTTCTTTATAGTAGCAGTTAAACTAGTGGTGCCGGTCCTGGGGAGAATAACCCTGATGAACTTCTTTATAGTAGCAGTTAAACTAGTGGTGCCGGTCCTGGGGAGAATAACCCTGATTAACTTCTTTATAGTAGCAGTTAAACTAGTGGTGCCGGTCCTGGGGAGAATAACCCTGATTAACTTCTTTATAGTAGCAGTTAAACTAGTGGTGCCGGTCCTGGGGAGAACAACCCTGATTAACTTCTTTATAGTAGCAGTTAAACTAGTGGTGCCGGTCCTGGGGAGAATAACCCTGATTAACTTCTTTATAGTAGCAGTTAAACTAGTGGTGCCGGTCCTGGAGAGAATAACCCTGATTAACTTCTGTATAGTAGCAGTTAAACTAGTGGTGCCGGTCCTGGAGAATAACCCTGATGAACTTCTTTATAGTAGCAGTTAAACTAGTGGTGCCGGTCCTGGAGAATAACCCTGATTAACTTCTTTATAGTAGCAGTTAAACTAGTGGTGCCGGTCCTGGAGAATAACCCTGATGAACTTCTTTATAGTAGCAGTTAAACTAGTGGTGCCGGTCCTGGAGAATAACCCTGATGAACTTCTTTATAGTAGCAGTTAAACTAGTGGTGCCGGTCCTGGAGAATAACCCTGATTAACTTCTTTATAGTAGCAGTTAAACTAGTGGTGCCGGTCCTGGAGAGAATAACCCTGATTAACTTCTGTATAGTAGCAGTTAAACTAGTGGTGCCGGTCCTGGAGAATAACCCTGATGAACTTCTTTATAGTAGCAGTTAAACTAGTGGTGCCGGTCCTGGGGAGAATAACCCTGATGAACTTCTTTATAGTAGCAGTTAAACTAGTGGTGCCGGTCCTGGGGAGAATAACCCTGATTAACTTCTTTATAGTAGCAGTTAAACTAGTGGTGCCGGTCCTGGGGAGAATAACCCTGATTAACTTCTTTATAGTAGCAGTTAAACTAGTGGTGCCGGTCCTGGGGAGAACAACCCTGATTAACTTCTTTATAGTAGCAGTTAAACTAGTGGTGCCGGTCCTGGGGAGAACAACCCTGATTAACTTCTTTATAGTAGCAGTTAAACTAGTGGTGCCGGTCCTGGGGAGAACAACCCTGATTAACTTCTTTATAGTAGCAGTTAAACTAGTGGTGCCGGTCCTGGGGAGAATAACCCTGATTAACTTCTTTATAGTAGCAGTTAAACTAGTGGTGCCGAACACACATTCTAAACCTACCTGTTGATCTGACGGGTATTCATGGGGGTGAAGTAGAGGGTCTCCAGTGAATCCCCTCCCAGAGCACGCCGTTTAGCAGCTACGCGCTCCGAGCTACGCACCAGGGGAGTACTGGACTCGTCAGGCTCCATTGGCCTCCTACAGGGCAGGGAGAGACGGAGATGTATACCAGTCACCTAGCTGCAAGTCAAGGTCAGAGGAGATGGAGACGGAAGAGAAGGTGGGTTACGTGGTAGTGTTGAGGGAGTCGTCCAGGCTCAGGTCCAGGCTGTCGCCGCTGATCTCCTGGTGAGCCTGGCTCTGGGGGACTTTCAGGTAGACACTCTCTCTACCCCCTCTCATCTTCTCAATCCTGCCTGGTCCCCTCTCAGGTCGAACCTGGCTCTGCTCCCGAAGGTGACGATCAGCAAACGCAAGCTGTAAAAAAACACACAAATAATGTCAGTTTCATGTCAACATGAAGCTGACATCCTGTATGATAGAATGCATAATATAACCTGATTGAGAGGTATACCTGTGCTTCCAGAGTGTTGATCTTGGAACCGAGGCTCTTCTCTTTGCTCCTGGCCTTCTCCAGCTCCTTCTGCAGCAGCTTCATCTCTGTGGTAACAGCGTTGACCTCATGCTCTCTGACCTCTAGGCTGCGCTGCAGCTCCGTCACCTGCTCCTGAGACTCCACAAGCTGCTGCTTCTTCCCCGAGTAGTGGCTCTTGGCCTTCTCAACCTGGGAACAAAAATATACCACACCTCAACCTCCAAGACAAACCTGAATAATTCTATCCACTGCCAGGGTGAGGTGTGTGTTAGCTCAGAGATGTGTTATGTGGTTGTGTTTACTGGTCAGACTCACCTGTGTTTTGTAGTGTTCCACTACCTCAGTGTTGGCAGCAAGTTGTTTCCGTAGATCTCTGACCTGCTTCTCCCACTCTGTTCCCTCCATCTGTTCTCTCAGCAAGGCCAGTTCCTCCTGCAGTACAGCCTCCAGCCTCTGGGCGGCACTACATTTAATCTCCAGGACCTGGTTACCCTCAGTCAGCCTCTCCTTCTCCAGGAGCAGGGCATCCAGCTGTTGTCTCTGGCCACTTTCTGTGCTCTCTGCCTGGGCTCGCAGCTCAGCCATGCTCCCTTCCAGCTCGCTCTGGTTCTGCTCTGCCTGGAGGGCCCGGGTTAACAGAGCCTCCTTCTCTTGCTGGAGCACAGAGAACTGCTCCATCAACTCCTTCTCCACCTGGCCTGCTGCCTGCCCTTCCTCCTTCTGCCTGGCAAGATCCTCCCTCAGGACAGCCTCCTGGTGCTCAAGGCTCTGCTGGTGGAGGGACACCTCCCCTCTCAGTGTCTCCTTGGCCTCCCTCTCCTGGAGGACTGTGGCCTGCACCTCCTGTAGCAGTCCCTTCTGTAGGGAGTTTTCCTCCTGCTGCTTGGCCAGCTGCACCTGTAAGGCAGTGTGCTCCTCTCTCAGGGGGCCCTCGCTCTGCACCTCCTCCAGACGGCTGACATATGTGGAGATCTCCTGGCGGAGTTGTGTAGCCTCCTGTCTCAAGGTGCTGAGCTCCAAGTCCTTAGCTGCTTGGAGGGCCACCATCTTCAGAGTGGCCTCCTCTCTGGCTCTCTCCTCCTTCACGGTCAGCTCTCTCAGCTCCTCCTGTTGCCTGGCCAGCTCCTCTCTCAGTACCTCCACTGACTCCTTCTCCATATGGGCCTCCTGCAGCACCTCCTTCTGAAGGGAGATCTCCTGCTCTCTCTTAGCTAGCTGCTCCTGTAAGGTAGTGGCCTCCTCTCTCAGAGTGCTGAGCTGCAGGTCTTTAGCTGCAGCCAGAGACGACACTACCTCCAGCTGAGCCTGTAGGGCCTCCATCTTCACAGTTGTCTCCTCTCTTGCGTTGCCCTCCTGCTCCCTCAGCTCCTCCTTCCCCCTCTGCACCTCCTCCAGACGGCTGACATGTGTGGAGATCTCCTGGCGGAGTTGTGTAGCCTCCTGTCTCAGGGTGCTGATCTCCAAGTCCTTAACTGCTTGGAGGGCCACCATCTTCAGAGTGGCCTCCTCTCTGGCTCTCTCCTCCTTCACGGTCAGCTCTTTCAGGGCCTCCTGCTGCTCCTCCAGGCTCTGTTCTAAGGACTGAGCTCTCTGCTGCTGGCGGATTAACTCCTCTCTCAGCTCCTCCTGTTGCCTGGCCAGCTCCTCTCTCAGTACCTCCACTGACTCCTTCTCCATGTGGGCCTCCTGCAGCACCTCCTTCTGAAGGGAGATCTCCTGCTCCCTCTTAGCTAGCTGCTGCTGTAAGGTAGTGGCCTTCTCTGTCAGAGTGCTGAGCTGCAGGTCTTTAGCTGCTTGGAGGGCCTCCATCTTCAGAGTGGCCTCCTCTGTGCTCTTCGCCTCCTGCTCCCTCAGGGCAGCCTCCTGGTGCTCCAGGCTCTGCTGGAGCTCTGCAGCTCTCTGCTGGTGGAGGGTCACCTCCCCTCTCAGAGCGTCTACTGCCTCCTCCTGGAGGGCTGCAGCCTGGGCCTCCTGCAAGACCTTCTGTAGGGAGCTGTCCTCCTGCTGCTGGACAAGCTGCTCCTTCAGCTCTCTAAGGGCCTCCTGCTTCTCCTCCAGGCTCTGCTGGAGCTCTGCAGCTCTCTGCTGGTGGAGGGACACCTCTCCCCTCAGCTCCTCCTGCTCCTTGGCCAGCTCCTCCTGTAAGGCTCTGTGCTCCTCGCTCAACATGCTCTCCATCCGAATCTTCTCTGACTGCACGTCCTTTAGATCAGCTGCCCGTTTGGCATTCTCCTGGCAGAGTAGAGAGGCCTCCTCTCTCAGAGTGTTGAGCTGCAGGTCTTTAGCAGCAGCCAGAGACAACACTACCTCCAGCTGAGCCTGTAGGGCCTCCATCTTCACAGTTGTCTCCTCTCTTGAGTTTCCCTCCTGCTCCTCCTTCCCCCTCTGCACCTCCTCCAGACGGCTGACATGTGTGGAGATCTCCTGGCGGAGTTGTGTAGCCTCCTGTCTCAGGGTGCTGAGCTCCAAGTCCTTAGCTGCTTGGAGGGCCACCATCTTCAGAGTGGCCTCCTCTCTGGCTCTCTCCTCCTTCACGGTCAGCTCTTTCAGGGCCTCCTGCTGCTCCTCCAGGCTCTGTTCTAAGGACTGAGCTCTCTGCTGCTGGCGGATTAACTCCTCTCTCAGCTCCTCCTGTTGCCTGGCCAGCTCCTCTCTCAGTACCTCCACTGACTCCTTCTCCATGTGGGCCTCCTGCAGCACCTCCTTCTGAAGGGAGATCTCCTGCTCTCTCTTAGCTAGCTGCTCCTGTAAGGTAGTGGCCTTCTCTCTCAGAGTGCTGAGCTGCAGGTCTTTAGCTACTGCCAGAGACGACACTACCTCCAGCTGAGCCTGTAGGGCCTCCATCTTCACAGTGGCCTCCTCTCTGGTGCTCTCAGTCTGCTCCTTTAACACTCTCATAGCAACCTCCTGCACCTCCAGGCTCTGCTGGAGCACTGAAGCTCTCTGCTGATGAAGGGACACCTCCCCTCTCAGTTCCTCCTGCTGCCTGGCTAGCTCCTCCTTCCCCCTCTGCACAACCTCCAGATGGCTGACATGTGTAGAGATCTCCTGGCGGAGTCGAGTGGCCTCCAGTCTGGCGCTATCCTCCTGCTGCCTCAGCTCTTCCACCAGTGTTCCTCTGTGCTCCAGGTCCTGCTCCAGCCTCTCATACTCCTGTCTCTTCCTATCATTGTCCTGGATGGCTGAGTCCAGCTGCTGCTGTAGGGCTGACACGCTCTCCTCCAGTTCCATACGTTTAGACTCCTGTTCCCCAGCCAACTGCCTCGCCTCCTCAACTGACAGGGCCTCCGCGGCACGCCTCCTCTCCACCTCCTCCTGCTGCGAGATGACTTCCTCCTTGAGTGAGGTCAGTTCTTCCTGTCGTCTCTGGGAGGCAAGAGAGGTGGTGGACTGTAGCTCCTCCTCCAGCCTCCGGAGGCTCTCCTCCTTCTCCCTGAGAGACGACTCCTTCTCCCTGAGAGCTGCCGAGGTCTCCTCATTCCTCTCCCGGACCTCTTCGACCTGCTCCTTCACTATCCGCAGCTGCTCCAGCTGGGCAGTGTGCTCTTCTCTCAGGGCCTCCATGTTTTTGCCCTCCTGACACAACTCCTTCAGCAGAGAGATCTGGTCCATCAGGCCAGCGAGCCGCTCTCTCATGTTATTGATTTCATTCTCCTGAGCGGCAAGCTCCTCCCGTAGCTCCTCCTGCTGTAAGCGGTACTCCTCTTGTTGCATGGCTAGCTGCTCCTCCCTGGCCCTCACCTCCTCTCTCAGGCTGCTGAGCTCCAGGTCTTTGGCTTCAGCGAGGGACGAGGCAGTGGCTCTCTCTGTCTGGAGGGTCTCTATGTTCTCTGTGGACTGGAGGAGGAGACACTCCTTCTCCCTCTGAGCCTCCTCCAGCTGGGCCATCTGTTCCCCCAGGCTCCTCACCTCCTCCTGGAGTCGAGAGAGCTCCTCCCTCACCGCTTCCTTCTCCCTGTGGGCTTCGGACTGCGCCTCCTTTTCTAGGGAGATCTCCTCTTGCTGCCTAGCCAATTGTTCCTGCAGAGCAGTGTGCTCCTGCCTCAGGCTGCAGAGGTCCGTAGCATGTGCAGTTATCTCCTGGTGCAGTCGAGTGGCCTCCTCTCTAACGGCCTCCTCCTGCTCCTTCAGCTCTTTTAACACCTTCTCAGATGCAGCCATCTCCTCCTGTAGGACCTCCCTCTGTAGAGCGCTCTCCTGCTGCTGCTTGGTAAGCTGCTTCTCCCTGACCTGCACCTCCTCCTCAGCCCTCCTCAGAGAGTCACCCATGGTGTCCACGTGGCTGGTCAGCTCCTGGATCTCCTCTCTGGCCTTCCTCTCCTGCCGCTCCATAGCCAGGTTCAGCTCCCCTCTCTGAATGCACTCCTGCTGCACCTCCTCCCCCAGCGCCTTCACCTCCTGCTCCCTTTGTTGTACAGTCTGGGTAAGGCTGGCCACCTCAGCAGTCAGGGTGTGGAGCTGGGCAGTCAGGGACTCCCTCTCCTCCTTGGAGGCCAGCTCCAGAGCCTCTCTGTCAGCCCGCAGAGCACTCAGGGCTTCCTGGAGCTCAGTCACCAGGACCTGCAGTCTCTGGCTCTCTGCCTGTAGCGAGGCCCTCTCCTGGGCATGCAGGGTGGCAGCCTGCTCCTTCTCCCCCTTCAGACGGGCGATGGTGCACTCACACTCTGCGTGCCTGAGGGTGGCATCAGCCAGCTCCTGTTTCAGCTGCTCCCACTGTGGGGGTAAACAAGGAAGGACGTGTGGTTAAAAACACTGAAACTAAAATTTGGATGTACTGTCACCCTTGAACATTGTGACAAATGATCCAGCTTTAAGTATCTGGGTAAATGCTGACCTCCAAGATAGGGCCCATAACCTCTCCTTTTTCCTGCATTTTGGCTTTACTCAGCTCGTCCTCTAGAGAGGAGATCTTGCTCTGCAGGATCAGCATCTGTTCATTCAGACACTCCTAACAGACAGAAAGAAGAATGAAGAGAACGTAAAAAGAGTAAGCACAAATTGAGATCTTCTGGGCCTCTAGTCATAAAGAGTCTCCCGAGTGCTGATCTAGAAGCAGGCCCCCTCTGTCCAAGTCATTTTTAATCATTGTGTTGTAAAATGGCAAAACTGATCAAATATCAGCACTCCTACTCAGACACTTTATGAATATGGGACCTGTTCTATAGGCCTCACCTTCTGAGCAGTGGCCCGGTTGAGTTCAGCCTGAAGGTGGCAGTGTCTGCTGCTCCACTCCCCCTGAGCAGAGTCCTGGGCCTCAGTCAGCCTGTCCACCTCAGCCTCAGCACTCGCCAACCGAGCAATCACTTCACGCATCTGACACACACAAATGATGAGACAGTTGTCCGTTAGTAAATCACTATAGGCTGTGTATGGTTTAATTGACTTGATTTCAAAAGGTTAAACTGCAGCCATTTTTATCTCAATATCAAACCTTTTCTGGGTAAACATTTCGTACCTTAATGTTATTATTTTTTCTATTAAAATTGTCAAAAAATAAACCAAAATAGCTCATTAGCAAAGAGCAATTTCTCAAGCAATCCTTTTTCTAGGACTGTCTGGGAGTGGTCTGAGTGAGGGGTCTAATTGGACGAGCTTAAAAGGGAGGGATATGCAACCTGAAAACTTGCTGTTATTGGCAGAGGTTTTGAAACTCTCTCTGTTGTTATTGGTCCATTAACTTTTACCATCTGGTGAGGTCACCGGTCAGGCCAAAACTCCATCCCACCAAAACAGGCTGGAATTCCAGCTGTCTTATCAAACAGATCTCACACTAAAAGGGTATTTATTATAAGTTTCACAACCTCAGTGTGGGGGAAATGTTTATATTATATATTTATATATATAAAAGAGGGAAAATCAAATGTTTTCATGCACTGGGCCTTGAAGCTAGCGTGTACAAGGAGAGTCCTTCACCTGGGCAGAAAGGGTGCCATTCTCCTCTGTCAGGTTATCCACCTTCCGCTCCATCTGAGATGAGTTAGTCTTTAACGCCTGGCACTCCTTCAGCACCTCATGGAGACGGGTGCGCAGCCTAATAGAGAGAGAACGCAGTTACACACACACACACCTAGCATTACCTCAGTATGACCTTGACCCTCCTCTCTCTCCCTTCCTACCCCTCGTTCTTGCTGTGCAGTTCTTGTAGCTCATCCCGGGGCTCCTGCTCCTGCTCAGCCTGTTCCCTCAGCAGCTTCTCAATACGGTGCTGCAACTGACAGATCTGACTCTCTACAGGAGGGTGAAAGAGCAGTGTTAGGTTCTAAATATCAGAGTAAGAAATCTACAGGCACTATGAAAGCTCCAACCAAGTTTAATCACCCATTGCTCGCAGTCAGCGTTCCAATAACATCTGGTGTAAACCCTCGACTATATCTTTGAATATTTCAATGGGATACCTGATAATTAACAATATCCCAAGTTCAGCCAGAACTCATCAGCAGGAACAGTAAGAATCCAGAGGAAGTAGTGGAGAAACAGCAGGTACATCCTTATTAAAATCAGACAGAGCCAGGTAGGTAGGTACCTCTCTGGGTGAGGGTGGCGGCGCTGGTGGTCAGGTCTTTCTCCAGCTCATCCCTCATGTCTCTCTCCTGACGCAGCTGCCTCTGCAGCTTCTTCAGCTGGAACTGAGGAGTGTTCATCACATCCTGCAGGGGAGAACTGCACAGGCGGGTGGGAGAAAACAGGAAAAGGCACCGGTTACTCACAAAGATCAGTGTTCCCACCTAGCGTACAGATCATTAGTCCAGCGAGCAAACATCAGCTGTTCTAGACTAGTACCTCACTAGGGCCGTAGCTAGGATACCATAGATGGGATACTAGAAGAGGAACGAGTGAGCACTAACAGAGGAGACACGGAGGGACAGAGTAATACCTGACAGACGAGGACGCAACAGTTTGTAGGTCCAGAAACTGAACTGAACCGATCTTCTTTCTGCGCCGGAAAACCGGGGACTCCTCATCGTTGAACAAGGAGGATGAGGAGGTACTGGAGATGTCACTGTTGAAACTAAACAGGGCTGAGAGAGAAAGAGTATGCGTGTTTCTGTACTGCAACCATAAGGTGTTGAACGTAACCTGAAACATGTGAGTGAAGGCTTACGCTTCTTCCTTAGATATTTCTCCAAGTTCTCACTCAAGTAGAGGCTATTCTCATTGTCCAAAACAAAGCGGAGCATGGAGGCAAGCTCAACCTTTAGGGAGGAAAAACAGAAGTTAGTCACATAAGTGCACTGCTATCGGGCAACAAGAAAAAATGTAAGTTCATGGTATGCCACTAAGAGCACAAGGACCCTCCTACCTCAAACTTGTATTCCAGTTGGTTCAGGTCAACATGGTTGTTGATCACACTATGGTAGTACAGGAGCACAAGCACCTGAGAACACCACAAGTATAAAAACAGGCCACCCAGGGGATCTGGGTTAGAAGTGGGCTGGATCATTAACTCACTGCATGTAACCAATAAACTTTGCTTTGAGAGAGAGTTGGGTCAAGTGTAGAGCTGAACACAATGCAGTGGCCTCTGAGCATTCCATCCATCAATTCATGATATACTTGGGCTCGAGATCACATTTGGTCAGTGAATAAAACCCAGTTGTATGAACCTGATACCTTGGATAACTCCACCTCCAGGTTTAGGCCATTGCAGATGTTGTCCCAGGAGATGAGAGCTCCCCGTTCTGTGCTGCACCTACAGTCACCTGGAAAAACAACAGCAGGACTATTAGCCATGTGTCTGTGGGGGAAAACAACCCCCCCCCCCCATGACCAGTGAGTGTGACTCACCTTGCAGGAAGTCAGAGACCACTTTCAGCCTCTCCTGGACAGGCTGGTCCAAATAGGACTTAGCGGGCTCTTCCTTTCTCCTGTCAGAATCACAAACATCAATGATCAACACAAGAAGCAAAACTACCAAGTCAGCGAAATCCAGATGAGGACAAATATCTATGGTTCTAAGCTATTACGGAACATTGTTTTTACTCACAGTTTATAGACGAGCTTCAACAACAAAACGCCATCCTGTAAATCGTTGATGCGCCGCACCGGGACGTCCACATTCAGGTGGTTAACCTAGTGACGAAAAAAATATGTATTCAATTTAGCAAGGCATACCAAACAAAGTACTTAGAGCTTATATTGGTTACGACCACAGAAAACAAAGCAGACTTACCCATTCCAACAGTGCATGCTCTTTATCAAGGTGAAGCACCATCTTTGCTGCTCACTAGACAATGGAAAACAGACAGACATTAGTATCAATCATTCCACTGTATGGAAGAAAGAAGAACGCTCAGTCTAAGAAGCTAGCTTGCTATCATAAGCTATCAGCAACTCCAACTACACTACGTGACCAAAAGTATGTGGACACCTGCACGGGAAACATCTCATTCCAAAATCATGGGCATTAATATTATGGAGTTGGTCCCCCCTTGGCTGTCATAACAGGAGAGGAGATGGCTGCAAAGTTCTTCCACACCGATCTCGACAAACCATTTCTGTATGGACCTCGCTTTGTGCACAGGGGCGTTGTCATTCTGAAACAGGAAAAGGCATTGTCCAAACTGTTGCCAAAAGTTGGAAGCACAGAATCATTGAGAATGTCATTGTAGGCTGTAGCGTTAAGATGTCCATTTACTGGAACTAATGGGGCCTAGGCCAAAACATGAAAAACAGCCCCAGACCATTAGTCCTCCTCCACCAAACTTTACAGTTGGCACTATGCATTGGGGTAGGTAGCGTTCTCCTGGCATCCACCAAACACAGATTCATCCGTCGGACTGCCAGATGGTGAAGCGTGATTCATCACTCCAGAGAACTCTTTTCCACTACTCCAGATTCCAATGGCGGCGAGCTTTACACCACTCCAGACGACACTTGGCATGGCGATCTTAGGCTTTTGTGCAGCTGCTCAGCCATGGAAACCCATTTCATGAAGCTCGCGAAGAAAAGTTATTGTTCTGACCTTGCTTCCAGAGGCAGTTTGTAACTCATCAGTGCGTGTTGCAAACGAGGACAGTTGACTTTGATGTGCTACGAGCTTCAGCACTCACATTCTGTGAGCTTGTGTGGCCTACCACTTCGCAGCCAAGCCATTGTTGCTCCCAGATGTTTCCACTTCATAATAACAGCACTTACAATTGACGGGGCAGCTCCAGCAGGGCAGACATTTGAGGAATTTACTAGTTGGAAATGTTGCATCCTATGAGGGTGCCACATTGAACGGTTCAGTAAAGCCATTCTACTGCCAATGTTAATCTATGGAAATTACAGGCTGTGTGCTGAAATAGCCGAATCCTCTAATTTGAAGGTGTCAACATACATTTGTATACTGTATATAGTGTAGCTATTTAGTTAACGTTACTAGCTACCTAAAGATAAAGTAACTTGTTACTTAGAGAAAGGAATATCAAAAGGATATCTGGGTAATAGCTAACGTTAGCTAGCTACTCGACAGCTATAAATGGTACTTAAAGAAAGGAATTTATGGTTACTACCTAACGGCTAACGTTACTCCCAGTGCTAACGGTAGCTACTAGCTAACAGTCAGTGAGACTAGCAAACTAAACGTTACATTAACTTGTTAATTAAACAACTATTAACGAGTAGAAGTATGTCTTACCTTTGAAATTAGCTAGCTATTGGTAGAAAACATTTAGAAATTCCGTCTCGAAAATACCAAACTCTAGGTAGCACCCGCTTACCAAAATAACTTTGTGTTTCGAACACCAGGTCTATTTTTGAAGTGCTAAGAAGTATACTCTTTCAAATTTCGGCGCTGGTGATTATCAAGCCTTCCTATTGGAGGCATTCAGAGCTGCAAGACGCCAATTGGTTATTTGTGCAGAACTCGCCATTTTGTGAGCGAATAAAAATCTAATGTAGTTTTCAGTTCATCATTTCTTATGAATAAAACATTAATAGTAATTATTCAAACGTATACACTATTCTATTGTAAGGGAACATTTCTGAACATTATTCAATGGGCTTTCTGCAACAATGTACAATTTAATAAATAAAATAAATACGTTTAATTAAATATTTAAACTACAATTCCCATATTCCGAAGACTCGTCTCCTTGGAAACCGACTGTTGTAGTGTAGTTCTCGCTCATTGTGATGAAAATACAAACAAGTGTCTAGCACATGATAGCTAGCTAGCTGTGTGTGGGGGTTTTTAGGGGTAAAATAGCTCAATTACGTTTGATTCATTGTAGGCAGAAAACTTGTTATAGAAATCTAGAAATGTAGCTATGTCATTTTTATTTTGTATGCCTTGAACAGAGATGAAGTCAAGTGAATAGACGTTGTTTGAGTTGTAGCTAACTTAGCAGGAACGTTAACGATAGCATGGACAAAATAGCTAGGCTAAGTGCAAAGATGATACAGTAATCCTCCTTTCAATTAGCTGGATTCATTTAAATATTATATTTATTATCGTACAGGTTAGCCAAAAGGCTGTAAAATGTATGGCGCTCCTGTGGATTTATCATTCAAATGCCTCAGCTCAATGACAGGTAAACCAGCAGGTTCTTTCACATGACTATTAATGCGGATGAAGGAAAGGATTCCACTATTGAGATGCAATTCAGAGCGTTGTACTTCTTCCTCAACACTTTTTTACCAGTGGAGGTTGCTGAGAGGAGGACGGCTCATATTAATGGCTGGAATGGAGTCAATGGAGTGGTATCAACCACATGGAAACCATGTCTGATTTGTTTGATACTCTTCCATTGACTCCATTCCAGCTATGAGCCGTCCTCCCCTCAGAAGCCTCCACTGCTCTCTACCCTCTTGTGCCTGTGTCTCAATAGTCGTGGCTTCCTTTCCTATTCTCAATGCCACCTCTAAGTCCTCTCACACAACTTCTCTCTCAGACGCTCTGACGGAGGAGCCAAATCAGGGCTTGCGGCCACTGAAGCGAAATGCAGAGAAGAAGTTCTGCAGCCGCTCGCTGCGTCTCAACAACAACATCATCACAGACTTGAGTGGCTTCAATGATATGGTCTCAGCCTTCCTCTCAGAGCCCTCACAGCTCGCCTGGGTCGACCTGTCCTTCAACGACATCTCCCACATAGACCCAGTGAGTTGAGTCCACGTAGTCACGTACATACAGTGGCTCTGGTCAAAAGTAGTGCACTATATAGGGGATATTGTGTAAAATCGAGACAAGTCTACTGTCTCCCTGAACAGCCACAGCCTGGCAAGGGGGTCAAATGAAGGGCTCTTGTACATTAGCAGTGATCACTCTAAACCCTGTGTGTGTGAACTTTGTGTCCCAGGTCCTGGTGGAGCTGAAGGAACTGCGGGTGTTGTATCTCCATGGTAACAGCATCTGTAACCTTTCAGAGGTGGATAAGCTGGGCGCCCTGCCCTTCCTACATACACTCACCCTGCACGGCAACACCATGGAGAATGAGGGGAGCAACAGGTACACACACACTTAGCATCACAGGGATTAAATGAGAAAGGTGAGGACAGCTGCTAAACCTACACATGCACACAGTAAACTCATCCACACACACATACGCAAACACAGGCCGGCACCAATGTGCCTCCCCTTAGCCCCAGATGGGGGGGTGGGATGGGTTACAGGGGTTGTTTATTCCACTCATACTCTTAGTGTGATCTCAACGTGCTGTCTGAATGCTGTCTGTTCGCAGAGGGCTATGTGGCTCTGAGCCCTGTGTGTAATAGGTGCTGGGTTAGAGTTGCAGCTGTGTAGCATTCTGACTGGCGCATCAAATGAGCAGAGATATCCTGTTACACACCAGCTCTCTGCTTGTCTGCATAGCAACACGGCCAAATCCTACAGAGTTTTGAGCATTCTCCCTCTCTACTCAGTGCTAAATGACTACTGGTTTACAGTGTATGTATGTGTTCAGCCCTGGAGCGTTATGGTAAAAAAAAAAAAACTGAAGTTTGTGTACCTGGACAAACACCCAGTTATAAGAACCCCTGTGTGTGTGTGTGTGTAGGGGGTATGTGATTGCGGCTCTGCCTCACTTGAAGAAGTTGGACTTCAGTGCTGTTACACGGCAGGAGCGAATCATGGCCCAAGTCTGGCATCGCCCTAGGAACCTTGGCAAAAACACCAGGAAGAACCAGGACAACTGACCTGTCACCACAGAAACGGAGGGAGGGGGGGACACAATCGTCATGCCAACCAACCAGAAGGTTCCAGAACAACAGGCTTACATCAGGAGGCCTTATGACTGAAGCATCATGTAAAAGTACAATATGAATCTACTCATCAGAAACTCTGTCTGGTGTCTGTCTTAGAGTTGGGGGGGGGGGGGGGGGGATAGTACATCTACAGTAGATGTGATTTCTGCTTAATTAGGATATTCCTGACCTTTTTGCCACCTTGACCTATATAATTATTAAACTGGAACAGAGGCCACCCAGGCTAAAGGTATAGAGTCCTCTCAATCAAACTGTCCAATATGCACCTTTTTACACTAAACAAAAATATAACGCAACATGCAACAATTTCAAAGATTTGAGTTACAGTTCGTATAAGGAAATCAGTCAATTTTAATAATTCACTAGGCCCTAAATCTATGGATTTCACATGACTGGGAATACAGATACCTTACAAAAAAAGGTAGGGGCGTGAATCACAAAACCAGTCAGTATCTGGTGTGACCACCCTTTGCTTCATGCAGCGGGACACATCTCCTTCGCATAGAGCTGATCAGGCTGTTGATTGTGGCCTGTGGAATGTTGCTGGATATTGGTGGGAACTGGAACACGCTGTCGTACATGTCGATCCAGAGCATCCCAAACATGCTCAATGGGTGACATGTCTGGTGAGAATGCAGGCCATGGGAGAACTGGGACATGTTCAGCCTCCAGGAGTTGTGTAAAGATTCTTGTGACATGGAACCGTGGATTATCATGATAAAACGTGATGGCGGTTGATGAATGGCACGACAATGTGCCTGAGGATCTCGTCACTGTATCTCTGTGCATTCAAATCACCATCAATAAAATTCTATCGTATTCATTGTCCGTAGCTTATACCATAACCACACTGCCACCATGGGACACTCTGTTCACAATGTTGACATCAGCAAACCGCTCATCCACACAATGCTATACACGCTGTCTGCCATCTGCCCGGTACAGTTGAAGCCAGGATTAATCCGTGAAGAGCACACTTCTCCAGCATTCCATTGGCCGTCGAAGGTGAGCATTTGCCCACTACAGTTACAACGCCGAACTGCAGTCAGGTCACGACCCTGGTGAGGACGACGAGCACGCAGATTAACTTCCCTGAGATGATTTCTGACAGTTTGTGCAAACCCACATTTTCATCAGCCCTCCGAGTGGCTGGTCTTATACGATCCCGCAGGTGAAGTAGCCGGATGTGGTGGTCCTGCACTGGCGTGGTTACATGTGGTATGCGGTCGCACTGCCAAATTCTCTAAAACGACATTGCGCCTTATGGTAGAGAAGTAAACAATCAATCATCTGGCAATTGCCCTAGTAGACGCTCCTGAAGCATGCCAATTGCACTCTCCCTCAAAACATCTGTGGCATTGTGTCATGTGACAAAACTGCACATGTTAGTGGCCTTTTATTGTCCCCAGCACAAGGTGCACCTGTGTAATGATCATGCTGTTTAATCATCTTCTTGATATGTTATACCTGTCAAGTGGATGGATTATCTTGACAAAGGAGAAATGCTCACTAAACAGGATGTAAACAAACTTGTGCACAAAATTTGAGAGAAAGCTTTTTGTGCGTATAGAACATTTCTGGGATTTTTTTATTTATTTCAGCTCATGAAACATGGGACCAACACTTTACATGTTGCGTTTATATTTGTTCAGTATAGGTGTTACTTTGCGTTGAAATCTGAATCTGAGAATTTACACTTTACCACGTGAATCAGTAGGTATGAGATATACCAGAGAATCCCTATCATGGTAAATAATATCTTCTGAGAAAGTGTTTTTAAATGATATCCATTAGTTACGCTATGCACACTAAATGAGATGTGATTCAGTGTTCTTTAGGTTTGTTGCAATGTTACCCCACACAACTATTTCTCTACAGTCCTACAGAACACCAGTCATTGTTGAACATCTTTAATGCATTACATAATTAAATGGGGGGGGGTAACAGAATATCTTAAACGTTTTGGTACTAGCCTAAGAAATTAACAATGTAATCCCAGTAATATTACACATTGAAATAACGAAAACAAACGTAACGTTCTCAGCACACTGCAAAAAGCCCAAATTAAAGGTCTTGTGGACACAGCCTTCCAGATCATCACTTTAATGACCCCCACATAAATAAATCACTAACACCTCTGATCGTTTCAATTGAGGACACCAAGGTTATGGTTGTTTATCCCAAACTGCCATGATAGATGTTCTTTTCTAGGTTCATTTAAGTAACGCATTACAAGCAGTTGTTTTGTTTAAAAATCAAACAAACTTGGATGTTAATAGGGGTTCTTGTCATAAAAACTGGGTTTCTGTATCCTTAGTTTTGATTGGCTCCAAAAACCGCCCCATTAGAGCTTTAGCCAATCCTGACCAACAGACGCTCTACAAAAGGGGAGGTGCATAGAATCCATTTGTTGCTTTTGACGAAGTCACAAATCTGTACATAGAAGGCACAAACACTTAACTGATGAATTTACATTACAAGCCCCTGAACACGACCCATCCACCCAGACCCCTACCTTCACTAAGCCCTACCCCCATCTATTGTTTCTGTGAAATCTAAAAGATACAAATCCAAGGACTGCCAGCTAAATGATTGAAGTGCTAGGAGGAAGCATGTTTCTGCTAGAAATCAGAGGCAGAGAAAACAGTGTGGATTCCCACACCTGTCCCCCACCCCCCATTCGCCCCTGCACTCCACCAGCATGAGCAGATCTCAAAGTAACACTCATACGGCTCATGTCGGATTTGACCATTCGTTCAACTATAGAATCTAAGTCCCTGTTGTTTTTAAACCTACCCAACCAAGTTGTCTTACTTCATTAGGTCAATCTAAAGATTCCAACAAAGATATGGAAAATTATAGTGATGGCTCTTTCTAGACATTTGTATTGATGACATGAGGGGTGGGATGTGTGTTCTGGGTGACGGGTTCACACAGTGTCAGAACAACAGCATCACCCTCTTTTCCTAGCTGTGGTTAGTTAGTACATTGCCGTAGCTGCAGATCAGACGAGGACAGCTACTCCTGAAAACGCAGAGCCAGAACAGTCTTGCCATGCCACGTTTAGTCATTAGACTCAGTCACTCTTCAAAACAAGATACTTTAAAATAACAAAAACAAAAAAAGATAACCATTATCGTTACACTGCGATGAATTTTAAAATTCCTTGACACCCCTCGTGAAGGAAAGATGAATGATGGCTTTGAAAGGTCAAGGGGGAGGTAGGTCAAGCGGGTCAAGTTAACCCTCTCAGCAGGGGAGATCTGGTTGTCATAATCCTCAGCTGTAGCAGCAGGTTGCCAGTCACATAGCTGGGTAGCACAAGGACTGAGACACAGGGTGCAGGGTCGGGCATGGGAGACAGGACAGTATTATGGAGGGTAGATCAGGGGATGGCAAATTGAACCACTAGTTCTTCTTTAGCGTCCACCTTGATCTGAGAGATTGCACTGTAAGCATAGGCAGCCATCTTGGACACCTGTAAATCAATCAGAACAGAATAGGTTAACATGCATTAACCAGCTACATAATGTGTTGCTTGTTTTTTTGTTTTAGCTCCAGAGCTGCCATACACTAACAGGTTTATGGATAGGGAAAGCATAGGACTGTTATAGAAAAATGACCTGATGTATGTCTGAGAATGACACTGTGTGTGTGTGTGTGTGTGTGTGTGTTAGGGGTGTAACAATACACGTATTCATACCGAACCGTTCAGGGACCTCAGTTTGGTCCGCACTGTGAATCCGAATGAAAACACAACATAATAATAATATAACCCTTGGAATATAACCTGGGCCAACGCTGTGTTGTATGCCTCAATGTTTTCAGGCTATTCTGTTACAACAACTAGAGCCTATGCGCACTTTGTAAATCAAAATTCAAATCTTGATTGGCTCATTTCAAAATGTCCTTTTGTGAGGCAAAGCCAGGAACTAGTTCTGTACGATGGCGAGCGGTGGGGTGCATAAACCAGGAGGATTGTCCATCAGCGTTTAAATATTCAGTTTGGGAACATTTTGGTTTCCCAGTAGATGACAAAACGGTGAAGGACATAGAGAGTATGTCTCCACTGCTCAAGGAGAATAACCTCTGCAGCTGCCAACATCTCGAACACCGACATCACCTCAGTATTCTTACCACTGGACCAAGACCGGGGCGCAAAAAATATACAAATAAATGTGTTATCGCCCCTCAGCATTCAAGCAGCCCTTCGCAGCGGATTTTGACCGAGCCAAAGAAATGACAAGAGCGATAGGTATGTTTATAGCCGTGGATAAGCGCCCATTCTCAGTGGTTGAGGGGAATAAGGGGGTTTCAGCACCTCGTGAAAGTGCTCGAGCCACGTTAACTAACTTCGCCCTCATGCACCCATTTCAGCAAAACCGGTAGTAACCGCTCTATAAGCGAGGTGAAAGCCGAAGTAGTCAATGAATCGGCACATCAAATGTTATGTCACATGCGCCGAATACAACGCGTGTAGACTTTACCGTGAAATGCTTACTTACGAGCCGTATCCTAACAATGCAGTTAAAATGTAGTAAAATTTGCTAATAAAAATACTAAATAGTAACACCAATAACAAGGCTATATACAAGGAGTACCAGTACTGAGTCGATGTGCAGGGGTACGAGGTAGTGGAGGTTATATGTACAGTTAGGGGTTAAAGTGATTAGGCAATCAGGATAGGTAAGAGTAGCAGCAGCATGTGAAGAGTGCGAGTGGTGTCAACATGCATGTGTGTTTTGTGCATGAGAGAGTACGTAGTATGTGCGTCTGTGTTGGAGATTCAGTGTCAGTAGAGCCCAATGAGTCTGCATAGAGTCGGTCAGCCAGAACAAGAAAGGGTCAATTCAAATACTTCAGCAGCCATTTCATTATCTGTTCAGCAGCCATTTCATTATCTGTTCAGCAGCCATTTAATTAACTGTTCAGCAGCCATTTAATTAACTGTTCAGCAGCCATTTCATTAACTGTTCAGCAGCCATTTCATTAACTGTTCAGCAGCAATTTCGTTATCTGTTCAGCAGCCATTTCGTTATCTGTTCAGCAGCCATTTCGTTATCTGTTCAGCAGCCATTTCGTTATCTGTTCAGCAGCCATTTCGTTATCTGTTCAGCAGCCATTTCGTTATCTGTTCAGCAGCCATTTCGTTATCTGTTCAGCAGCCATTTCGTTATCTGTTCAGCAGCCATTTCGTTATCTGTTCAGCAGCCATTTCATTATCTGTTCAGCAGCCATTTCATTATCTGTTCAGCAGCCATTTCATTATCTGTTCAGCAGCCATTTCATTAACTGTTCAGCAGCCATTTCATTAACTGTTCAGCAGCCATTTCATTATCTGTTCAGCAGCCATTTCATTATCTGTTCAGCAGCCATTTCATTATCTGTTCAGCAGCCATTTCATTATCTGTTCAGCAGCCATTTCATTATCTGTTCAGCAGCCATTTCATTATCTGTTCAGCAGCCATTTCATTATCTGTTCAGCAGCCATTTCATTAACTGTTCAGCAGCCATTTCATTAACTGTTCAGCAGCCATTTCATTATCTGTTCAGCAGCCATTTCATTAACTGTTCAGCAGCCATTTCATTATCTGTTCAGCAGCCATTTCATTATCTGTTCAGCAGCCATTTCATTATCTGTTCAGCAGCCATTTCATTATCTGTTCAGCAGCCATTTCATTGTCTGTTCAGCAGCCATTTCATTATCTGTTCAGCAGCCATTTCATTATCTGTTCAGCAGCCATTTCATTAACTGTTCATTAGTCTTATGGCTTGGGGGTAGAAGCTGTTCAGGAGCCTTTTGGTCCCAGACTTGGCGCTCCGGTACAGCTTGCTGTGCGGTAAGAGTGAAGTCTATGACTTGGATGGCTGGGATCTTTGACAATTTTTCAGGCCTTCCTCTGACCGCCTAGTATAGAGGTCCTGGATGGTAGGAAACTTGGCCCCAGTGATGTACTGGGCCGTACGCACTACCATTGTAGGGCCTTCTGGTCGGATGCCAAGCAGTTGCCATACCAAGCGGTAATGCAGCCAGTCAAGATTCTCTCAATGGTGCAGCTGTAGAACTTTGAGGATCTGAGGGCCCATGACAAATATTTTCAGTCTCCTAAGAGGGAATAGGCATTGTTGTGCCTTTATCACAACTGTTGGTGTGTATGTGGACTAGAGATCGACCGATTAATTAGCGCCGATTTCAAGTTTATAACAATCGGAAATTTGTATTTTTGGGCACCGATTTTGCCCACTTTTTAAAATATATTTTATTTTTAGACCTTTATTTAAATAAGGCAAGTCAGTTAAGAAAACATTCTTATTTTCAATGACGGCTTAGGAACGGTGGGTTAACTGCCCTGTTCAGGGGCAGAAAGACAGATTTTCACCTTGTCAGCTCGGGTGATCCAATCTTGCAACCTTACAGTTAACTAGTCCAATGCTCTAACCACCTGCCTCTCATTGCACTCCACGAGGAGCCTGCCTGTTACGCAAATGCAGTAGAAGCCAAGGTAAGTTGCTAGCTAGTATTAAACTTATCTTATAAAAAACAATCAATCAATCATAATCACTAGTTAACTACACATCGTTGATGATATTACTAGTTTATCTAGCGTGTCCTGCGTTGCATATAATCGACGCTGGGAGATGATTTAACAAAAGTGCATTTGCGAAAAAAGCACAATCGTTGGACGACTGTACCTAACCATAAAAACCAAAGCCTTTCTTAAAATCAATACACTGAAGTATATTTGTTTAAACCTTCATATTTAGCGAAAATAAATCCAGTTTAGCAGGCAATATTAACCAGGTGAAATTGTGTCACTTCTCTTGCGTTCATTGCACGCAGAGTCAGGGTATTTGTAACAGTTTGGGCAGCCTGGCTCGTTGCAAACTTATTTGCCAGAATTTTACATAATTATGGCATAACATTGAAGGTTGTGCAATGTAACAGGAATATTTAGACTTAGGGATGCCACCCGTTAGATATAATACGGAACGGTTCTGTATTTCACTGAACGAATAAATGTTTTATTTTCGAAATGATAGTTTCCGGATTTGAACATATTAATAACCCAAGGCTCGTATTTCTGTGATTATTATGTTATAATTAAGTGTATGATTTGATAGAGCAGTCTGACTGAGCGATGGTAGGCAGCAGCAGGCTCGTAAGCATTCATTCAAACAGCACTTTCGTGCGTTTTGCCAGCAGCTCTTCGCAAGCACAGCACTGTTTTATGACATATCAGCCTTTTTTATTTTATTTTTTATTTCACCTTTATTTAACCAGGTAGGCTAGTTGAGAACAAGTTCTCATTTGCAACTGCGACCTGGCCAAGATAAGGCATAGCAGTGTGAACAGACAACACAGAGTTACACATGGAGTAAACAATTAAGTCAATAACACAGTAGAAAAAAGGGGAGTCTATATATACATTGTGTGCAAAAGGCATGAGAAGGTAGGCAAATAATTACAATTATGCAGATTAACACTGGAGTGATAAATGATCAGATGGTTATGTACAGGTAGAGATATTGGTGTGCAAAAGAGCAGAAAAATAAAAATAAATAAATAAAAACAGTATGGGGATGAGGTAGGTGAAAATGGGTGGGCTATTTACCAATAGACTATGTACAGCTGCAGCGATCGGTTAGCTGCTCAGATAGCAGATGTTTGAAGTTGGTGAGGGAGATAAAAGTCTCCAACTTCAGCGATTTTTGCAATTCGTTCCAGTCACAGGCAGCAGAGAACTGGAACGAAAGGCGGCCAAATGAGGTGTTGGCTTTAGGGATGATCAGTGAGATACACCTGCTGGAGCGCGTGCTACGGATGGGTGTTGCCATCGTAACCAGTGAACTGAGATAAGGCGGAGCTTTACCTAGCATGGACTTGTAGATGACCTGGAGCCAGTGGGTCTGGCGACGAATATGTAGCGAGGGCCAGCCGACTAGAGCATACAAGTCGCAGTGGTGGGTGGTATAAGGTGCTTTAGTGACAAAACGGATGGCACTGTGATAAACTGCATCCAGTTTGCTGAGTAGAGTGTTGGAAGCAATTTTGTAGATGACGTCGCCGAAGTCGAGGATCGGTAGGATAGTCAGTTTTACTAGGGTAAGTTTGGCGGCGTGAGTGAAGGAGGCTTTGTTGCGGAATAGAAAGCCGACTCTTGATTTGATTTTCGATTGGAGATGTTTGATATGGGTCTGGAAGGAGAGTTTAGAGTCTAGCCAGACACCTAGGTACTTATAGATGTCCACATATTCAAGGTCAGAACCATCCAGGGTGGTGATGCTGGTCAGGCGTGCGGGTGCAGGCAGCGAACGGTTGAAAAGCATGCATTTGGTTTTACTAGCGTTTAAGAGCAGTTGGAGGCCACGGAAGGAGTGCTGTATGGCATTGAAGCTCGTTTGGAGGTTAGATAGCACAGTGTCCAAGGACGGGCCGGAAGTATATAGAATGGTGTCGTCTGCGTAGAGGTGGATCAGGGAATCGCCCGCAGCATGAGAAACATCATTGATATATACAGAGAAAAGAGTCGGCCCGAGAATTGAACCCTGTGGCACCCCCATAGAGACTGCCAGAGGACCGGACAGCATGCCCTCCGATTTGACACACTGAACTCTGTCTGCAAAGTAATTGGTGAACCAGGCAAGGCAGTCATCCGAAAAACCGAGGCTACTGAGTCTGCCGATAAGAATACGGTGATTGACAGAGTCGAAAGCCTTGGCAAGGTCTATGAAGACGGCTGCACAGTACTGTCTTTTATCGATGGCGGTTATGATATCGTTTAGTACCTTGAGCGTGGCTGAGGTACACCCGTGACCGGCTCGGAAACCAGATTGCACAGCGGAGAAGGTACGGTGGGATTCAAGATGGTCAGTGACCTGTTTGTTGACTTGGCTTTCGAAGACCTTAGATAGGCAGGGCAGGATGGATATAGGTCTGTAACAGTTTGGGTCCAGGGTGTCGCCCCCTTTGAAGAGGGGGATGACTGCGGCAGCTTTCCAATCCTTGGGGATCTCAGACGATATGAAAGAGAGGTTGAACAGGCTGGTAATAGGGGTTGCGACAATGGCGGCGGATAGTTTCAGGAATAGAGGGTCCAGATTGTCCAGCCCAGCTGATTTGTACGGGTCCAGGTTTTGCAGCTCTTTCAGGACATCTGCTATCTGGATTTGGGTAAAGGAGAACCTGGAGAGGCTTGGGCGAGTAGCTGCGGGGGGGGGGGAGCTGTTGTCCGAGGTTGGAGTAGCCAGGTGGAAGGCATGGCCAGCCGTTGAGAAATGCTTGTTGAAGTTTTCGATAATCATGGATTTATCGGTGGTGACCATGTTACCTAGTCTCAGTGCAGTGGGCAGCTGGGAGGAGGTGCTCTTGTTCTCCATGGACTTCACAGTGTCCCAGAACTTTTTGGAGTTGGAGCTACAGGATGCAAACTTCTGCCTGAAGAAGTTGGCTTTAGCTTTCCTGACTGACTGTGTGTATTGGTTCCTGACTTCCCTGAACAGTTGCATATCGCGGGGACTATTCGATGTTAGCGCAGTCCGCCACAGGATGTTTTTGTGCTGGTCGAGGGCAGTCAGGTCTGGAGTGAACCAGGGGCTATATCTGTTCTTAGTTCTGCATTTTTTGAACGGAGCATGCTTATCTAAAATGGTGAGGAAGTTACTTTTAAAGAAAGACCAGGCATCCTCAACTGACGGGATGAGGTCAATGTCCTTCCAGGATACCCGGGCCAGGTCGATTAGAAAGGCCTGCTCGCAGAAGTGTTTTAGGGAGCGTTTGACAGTGATGAGGGGTGGTCGTTTGACTGCGGCTCCGTAGCGGATACAGGCAATGAGGCAGTGATCGCTGAGATCCTGGTTGTAGACAGCGGAGGTGTATTTGGAGGGCCAGTTGGTCAGGATGACGTCAATGAGGGTGCCCTTGTTTACAGAGTTAGGGTTGTACCTGGTGGGTTCCTTGATGATTTGAGTGAGATTGAGGGCATCTAGCTTAGATTGTAGGACTGCCGGGGTGTTAAGCATATCCCAGTTTAGGTCACCTAACAGAACAAACTCTGAAGCTAGATGGGGGGCGATCAATTCACAAATGGTGTCCAGGGCACAGCTGGGAGCTGAGGGGGGTCGGTAGCAGGCGGCAACAGTGAGAGACTTATTTCTGGAGAGAGTAATTTTCAAAATTAGTAGTTCGAACTGTTTGGGTATGGACCTGGAGAGTATGACATTACTTTGCAGGCTATCTCTGCAGTAGACTGCAACTCCTCCCCCTTTGGCAGTTCTATCTTGACGGAAGATGTTATAGTTGGGTATGGAAATCTCAGAATTATTGGTGGCCTTCCTGAGCCAGGATTCAGACACGGCAAGGACATCAGGGTTAGCAGAGTGTGCTAGAGCAGTGAGTAAGACACACTTAGGGAGGAGGCTTCTGATGTTAGTGACGTGGATACTGAAGAACTCGAAGCACTCAACCTGCTCCACTACAGCCCGTCAATGTGAATGGGAGCGTACTCAGCCCTCCATTTCCTGTAGTCCACAATCAGCTCCTTAGTGTTTCTGACGCTGAGGGAGAGGTTATCGTGGTTCATCTGTGGTTCTGTTGGGGCGTTATGCAAATTGTGATGGGTCTAGGGTTTCTGGGATGATAGTGTTGATGTGACTCATGACCAGCCTTTCAAAGCACTTCATGGCTACAGATGTGAGTGCTACAAATCCATAGTCATTTAGACAGGTTACCTTGGTGTTCTTGGTCACAGGGACTATGGTGGTCTGCTTGAAACATGTAGGTATTACAGACTGGGTCAGGGAGAGGTTGAAAATGTCAGTGAAATCAATTGCCAGCTGGTCAGTGCACGCTCAGAGTACGCGTTCTGGTAATCCATCTGGCCCCGTGGCCTTGTGAATGTTAACCTGTTTAAAGGTCTTGCTCACGTCGGCTACGGAGAGCAAGATCCCACAGTCGTCTGGAACAGCTGGTGCTCGCATGCATGGTTCAATGTTGCTTGCCTCGAAGCGGGCACAGAAGGTATGTAGCTCGTCTGGTAGGGTCGCGTCACTGGGCAGCTCGTGGCTGGGTTTCCCTTTGTATTCTGTGATAGTTTGCAAGCCCTGCTACATCCAACGAGTGTCAGAGCCGGTGTAGTAGAATTCGATCTGTCCTGTATTGATGCTTTGCCGTTTTGATGGCTCATCAGAGGCACCCTTAGTTGTGCTTACTACAGATGGACCTCCAGGGCTACAGAGAGCTACTTAACAGTGACAGCCCATCACCTTAACTTCCCGCTCCGGTGTATCTACCGTGCTACAGACACGTCCCCTTTATGAGAGTCACACACGTGTGCATCTTTTTCTCTTTGTAAGAAAACATTACAGCATAGGTCTAAGCCATGTTTATATATTGATTTCACACACATAGTGCACTTTATTTTAGTGTTGTTGTGTAATCAGGTGTTTTCATTTAAGAAAATACAAAGTGTTGTTATTCCTGATTATGCTCATTAGGCCCTAAACAACTGATGATCATATAGAATCAGGAATACCAATTTTTGTTTATATAAGAAAATGCTAACTAGAGTAACTGTTGGCATTTTATTTTCCTGCTTTACCGAAACCGAACAGTGACTTCAAAACCGCAATACGTACCAAAACGTGGGTTTGGTGAACCGTTACACCCCTGGTGTGCGAGCATGTGTGCGTGCATTTACCTGTTGTACATCCGAATATGGCACCAGATCACTAGCGAGCACTTGGTGTGGCTGGCTGGTGAGGGAAGGGAGAGGGAGGGGCTTCTTCTGAGACAGACTGTTACTCAACAAGGCCAGTTTTACACTGAAACACACAATAAAGACAGGTTACTACTGAAACACATGGCCGGTCAAAACCCACTCCAAAACACAGACACATTAAGCAACTACCTCCACACACCAACCTGTATTGCCGAGCTTTATCCATATACTCATGCTGCTCCATGCCTTGAGAGTCCGCAGCCGAGACATCAATGATATTCCTAAGAAACAGAGACAAAGGTAATCAGCAGAATTAAATCCCAAATGGATAAATCCACAATGAGGGAGGAGAAGAAACATGTGTGTCTTACAGGGCTGTCTTGAAAAGGATGGATGTGAGTAAGGCCTGTTCGTCTGTGCGGGCTGAGGGTACACTGCCGGAGCTCCATTCTGTACTGTTGAGGGGCTTGCTGTCTGGGTTCGGGTGGGGGATCAGCGGCTTATACACGTCAGGGTCCTGAGGCACAACATACGCATCACACTCACAAACTATCACAACATCCTCCATCACTTGCTGTTAAGGTACCCAGATTGACATTGCTTATTGTTAAAATGAGCATGATATGACCTCTGAACTAAATTATAAAACAAAAAGGCACCCTACAAACTCTATAATATGACTACTCATCCCTGATCACTAAGTCCATAGGGATCTGCTGCTGCGACAGGCAGATAAGAATGAACCCAAAGAAAAGATAGTTACCTAAGCCTGATGATACTGGTGAGTATACTTCAACAGTATTATCCTGTGTTATAACAGGGTTAGCAAAGCAGTGGCAGGCTCTGTGTGTACAACAGTCATCTGATAAATGGTAATACGTTATCCCCCCCACCTCACATTTTCCAAACGTGAAAATAAAAACAAAAACTTTATTTCCCCTTCAGCAAATTCCATTTTGGCCCATGTCACAACTGGAAACCTGAGATCATATGACATATATCTGGGAGAAGTTAACGCGCTGGCAAGTTCAACTGCGTTACCGAATGTGAACCGTTGAGGCCCAATTAACAGAAGTGGTCACGTTTTACCGGACCTGATTGATGATCATCATGACAGGTGAGAATTTAAACAAAGTGTTTTGTCTGCCCTGCAAGTAGCTAGCTACTGACGTACAGATTAACTGGTTAAGGTAATTAGCAAACTAGATACTGCCTATAATTTGTCAGCAAAGGTTGTCACTATTTTGAAACTTCACTTAACGAGCTAATGTTGTTAGGTTTGTTGGCCAATTTGCCAATCAGGTTACTACATTTCCATGGCCCAATCTTTCTTGCACAGCTAACAGTTATCTGAAAGGTCTGACTAGCTCAGCTATCTATCTGTTGGGTCGTAGTTGGCTAACTTAGAAATAGTTTCCTTTTAACGCGCAATGATGCACCATCTTTTCACTTTTGACTAGTGGAATTTGATACAACAAAACTGTCTCGCAACGTCCTGATGACCCCCAAAGAAAGTAACGTTACTGTTATTATCAAATAGTATGTTGCAACCTAGATAACCAACTAGCCTATAGTGAGTTACCTGCTCGGTGTTCTCGTTTTCCCTGCTATAACAGCAACCCATGGCGTCCGCTGGACGTTCGCTAGTCCGCGAACGCAATTTCCAACTACTTCTCCCGGGAAACTATATAATAAGAGAAACAGTCTCGGTCCACTTTCTCTCTTACCTCTTCTGTCAGCGACTACTACAAACGAAGCCTATCACATGACATCAGTTTTTGAGCAGCCAAAGACCGGGCAACAAACATAATGACATCCGGCCACTGTGAAGCCAGCATGGGAACACAGACTCCCCAATCACGTGACATGGGGTATTTCATGTTTTAAGACTTGCGAAGTGTGACTTGTTATTGTTTTATTTGGGGTACGGAACCTGCATACAACAGACGGGGCGAAAGGGAAATACAGAACGACGAGATGGCAAAAATACATTGTTAACACATGCTCGTTGTGGGCATGTTCTGCGGAGACTGCTATCGCAAGATAAAAGAGAAAAGTAATCTTTCAGACGCCCCCCCTGGTCTACAGAGCCACTTTTACAGCCCTCAATAACCATTGCATTTGATGAAAGAACACGTTTGACGAGTTTACATGACTGGGTGACGCCAGACGCCCTCTCATTACACATCAGACTACTAGCTACTAGGCTGCGTACTTCTCTTCCAGGACTGCTAAACAACCCCTGTGCTGCTTTGTTTTTATCTACGCCTGTTGTCAGTATGGCTCAGCTGATAATATCACTTTGCGTGTTGGTGTCTATTTGTCTCGCCTCGGTTTTGACCAAAGACAGCAGCCACGTTCAGTTTGCGTCCGAAAGTCTCAGTACCTCCACGGTTCGCTCGGTGTGTAAGCCCATCCCCAGCACACTTTCTCTGTGCTACGGCGTCGGTTACCGGGAGATGCGGCTTCCCAACCTGCTGGGGCACGACTCGTTAAAAGAAGCCCAGCAGCAGTCGGCCGCGTGGCTACCGTTGGTCTCCAAACTCTGCCACCGGGATACCAAGAAGTTCTTGTGCTCGCTCTTCGCCCCGGTGTGCTTACCGGAGGGGGCGGTGCGCCCCTGCCGTGGGCTGTGCGAGGCTGTGAGGGACGGTTGTCTTCCGGTGATGAGCGCTTTCGGGTTCCCGTGGCCCAACATGTTCAACTGCACCCGGTTCCCGCGCGGGACCCATCTCTGCATTCCCACCACGACCCGAGACACAGAGCGTGCGCAGAAGGAAGAGGGACACGAGGAGGCATCAAAGGGTTTGTACCTATCATCATTGGGAGGTGAACCTCTGCAAAAAAATGTCCACTCTCTTTCACACACATGTTCACCCTTCTCGGTGGCATGTCTCTTGGTGTCCTCAGGAACAGTGATCTGTGATGCATGCAGTCTGGCTGCTGAGGGAGAGATAGACAACCAGAACAACTTCTGCAAGAGTCCATATGGTGAGTGATATGTATATGGCATTGGTTGCACTTTACAAAAAGGTTTATAGAGGTCAATAATGTGTTTACATGTTTTTTAAAAAGTGTTTATAGACCTGTATTTCTGTGTTTCCTCTCAGCCTTTAAACTGCGTATTGGGAGTGTTTCTGTAGTGCAGGGTGACCGCAGGGTCGTCCCTCTGGCCCGGAGTCGCATCCTGAGGTGGGAGGGTGGAGGCGCAGAGAAGGCCGAGGGCGTCGGGGGGGCCATGGCCTACAGTGCCCTTTGGTTGCAGGAGGGGGGTACCTGCACCTGTCCTGCCCTGGAGGAGGCAGATGTGGGGGAGGGGAAGGAGTCCCTGGCAGGGGTGTGGTACCTGGGCCTTGCTGACACACAGGAGGGCAGGCTGGTCCTCACTAGGCTGGTGAGGTGGAGGAGGAGCGACAAAGAACTCAAGAAGTTAGTCAGGAGACTGCTCAAACAACCCTGCTGATGATGTCATCATACAAACATAGAGAGACTTTCCAATTTGGCGAATTGGATGCGGATGAGGACACCACAGCCCTGTTACATTTCAGCCTCTAGACCGAGACAATATCTCTTCCATATCCCTTTCATTTTCATGTCACCTAGCTCTGGAGAAGTGATGCCTTCATCATATTGCTGTCAACTGAATGGACTGGATAGATAATCTATGAAGACCTGTGGGGAAGAGAGACCACCAGAGGTCCAGTGTCTGTGTGTTTGGATCCATGTTCTGGACACCTGTCACATGTGAGACATTTAGAAAAATGTAAATGATGTATTACGTTCTGAATATAAAAAAAATGTTTTTTTTAATCAATTGTGAGGACATGATTATGATTTGTGTAAGCCGAGTCAGACGACACAATTACCAGTGAGGCACAGAGCAGCATTAGTTCCATTCAAAGCAGAGTATTATTGTCTGATAGTAACATCAAAGACTGCCGGGTAACAGTGTCTAATAAACGTTATATTGAACCATAAATACTGGTCACCTTTTAATTTCTGTGTGTGTTTTCTGGATCCTTCTGTTTGTGGCAAGAGAGAAACCTGACTCGACTCACTCCACACCTGTGACTGTACACCTGATCCACCCATGTCTGCCTGTCTGTCTCTGCCTGCCTGTCTGTCTGTGTCTCTCTCCCATTCTCCACCCACCATCATCTGTGTGTTGAGTCAGATCCACCATAATTCCCTGTAGCCTACCAGTGATGTCTTGCTGTATGTTTACTATGACATCAGAATTAGTCAATAATAAACTCATTGTGAGAAACAATGGGCGGGGGAGGGGTACTGTGAATAAAACAGACATGCCCCAGGTGGGTAATGAATAATTCAGATACCCAGCTCCCTTACTTGAACCCCCTCTGCCCTCACCTGCGGAGCTATGACTACAACCACACACGATAACCATTCAGCATTTCTTCTGTCTCTGCCAAACATCTACAGCCAGGTGAGTCTTTATTCACAGCCAGCAAGGTGAGTCTTTACTCACAGCCAGCAAGGTGAGTCTTTACTCACAGCCAGCAGGTGAGTCTTTACTCACAGCCAGCAGGTGAGTCTTTACTCACAGCCAGCAGGTGAGTCTTTACTCACAGCCAGCAGGTGAGTCTTTACTCACAGCCAGGTGAGTCTTGTTTTTACTGCACAGCAGCATTTCTTCTGTCTCTGCCAAACATCTACAGCCAGGTGAGTCTTTATTCACAGCCAGCAGGTGAGTCTTTACTCACAGCCAGCAAGGTGAGTCTTTACTCACAGCCAGCAGGTGAGTCTTTACTCACAGCCAGCAGGTGAGTCTTTATTCACAGCCAGCAGGTGAGTCTTTACTCACAGCCAGCAAGGTGAGTCTTTACTCACAGCCAGCAGGTGAGTCTTTACTCACAGCCAGCAGGTGAGTCTTTACTCACAGCCAGCAGGTGAGTCTTTACTCACAGCCAGCAGGTGAGTCTTTACTCACAGCCAGGTGAGTCTTGTTTTTACTGCACAGCGGGAATGTGAGAGAGAGTATTCTTTTTACAAGAGGCTTGTGTTGTGGGATGGGGAGTTGTAGTACAATGTAGCGTTGGTTGTCAGTGAGGTGCAGGAAATCTCCTGTCACTCAGTGTAAAGCTTTAGTAACTGCAGTTTGGAGTTGGCCAGAGGAGCATCTGTGTATGTGGTTTATATCCAAAATACATGGACTGTAGTGTTTTGTGTGTAGAGACCTGAAATAGGAGGATTTTACATGAATTCAGGAATATGTATTTATTTGTATGTATTTTATTTTGTGTGCTGGCAGTCACCCATCTCCTGGTGTGTGTTCAGGTATGTGTGTGTGTGTACCTAGCTGTATGTCTGTGTACCACTCTCATTGTGTCTGTCCCTTGCAGCAGTACCATGGTGTCTGGTGCTATAGCGTTGGCCTTCCTCCCCCTGGTGTTGACTTTCATTATACGTTACCGCTACTACTTTGTGCTGTTCTACCGGGCGGTGCTAGTCAGGATGTGGTATGACTGTACGACGGGGCTGAGCAGGGAGGAGAGGGCCTTCCAGTACGTTCTGACCCACGCCATCCCCGGCGACCCAGAAAGTATCCTGGAAACCTTTGACCTCTGGTGCAGCAAGGTGGAGTTCATCAGCAACATCGGCCCCAAAAAAGGTGACCCACTGACCACAACCCTCCCCCTAATTCTTATATTCTGTTCTCTCATCTGACCACAGCATTGTGTCTGCCTGTGTGTGCAGGTAAGATCATGGACCGGATTCTTTCTGAGCACTGCCCTCTGACCGTGCTGGAGCTAGGGTCCCACTGTGGGTACAGCACAGTGCGTATCGCCCGGGCACTGCCCCTGGGTGCCAGGCTCTACAGTGTAGAAATGGATGCGATAAACGCTGCCATAGCAGAGAAGATCATACGGCTGGCGGGCTTCGACGATGACACGGTGAGAGCAGAGCGCACACACACGGTGAGAGAGTAAGACAAAAAGACCCGGTGAGATCAAATCTGGTCATACCTCCCCCACCCCCAGGTGGAGCTGATAGTGAGTCCGTCAGATGAGGTAATCCCAAGGTTGCGGGCAGACTACGGTCTGGAGCGGTTGGACTTTGTGTTCATGGACCACTGGAAAAAATGCTACCGTCCTGACTTGCAGGTAACTAATTCATTCATAACCCCCTA
The DNA here is from genome assembly GCF_057628025.1 of Oncorhynchus mykiss. Taxonomy (NCBI): domain Eukaryota; kingdom Metazoa; phylum Chordata; class Actinopteri; order Salmoniformes; family Salmonidae; genus Oncorhynchus; species Oncorhynchus mykiss. The sequence continues at coordinate 34,387,548 of NC_143045.1, forward strand.
TGACCTCAAGTCTGTTTTTATGTTGTTGTTCCCGTCTATGTAAATCAGGAGTGTCAAACTCATTCCACGGAGGGCCAAGTGTCTGCAGGTTTTGTGTTTTCCTTTCAATTAAGACCTAGACATTCAGGTGAGGGGAGTTAGTGACCTTAATTCACCAATCAAGAACAAGGGTGGAGCAAAAACCCCGCAGCCACTCGGCCATCTGTGGAATGAGTTTGACACGATGTACACTATATATACAAATGTATGTGGACACCCCTTCAATTTAGTGGATTCGGCTATTTCAGCCACACCCGTTGCTGACAGGTGTATAAAACCGAGCATACAGCCATGCGATCTCCATAGACAAACATTGGCAGTAGAATGGTCTAACTGAAGAGCTCAGCGACTATCAATGTGGCACCATCATAGGGTGGCACCTTTCCAACAAGTCAGTTTGTAAAATTTCTGCTGTGCTAGAGCTGCCCCGGTCAACTGGGAGTACTGTTATTGTGAAGTGGACTTGGCACTCCGGTACCGCTTGCCATGCGGTAGTAGAGAGAACACTATGACTGGGGTGGCTGTTATTGCAGCAAAGGGGGGACCAACTCCATATTAACGCCCATGATTTTGGAATGACAAGTTTGACGAGCAGGTGTCTAAATACTATTGGTCATGAAGTATATGGTATTTTGTGTGGACACCAGGAGGAGCCGTTGCTTCAGTAACAGCTCACTGTGCTGTGGATACAGGAATTCCACGGATGGCCGAGTGTCTGCGGGTTTTAGCTCCTCCCTTCTACTTGATTAATGAATTAAGATCACTAATTAGTAAGGAACTACCTCACCTGGTTATCTAGGTCTTAATTGAAAGTGAAAAAACAAAAAATCAGCAGGCACTTGCCCCTTCATAGAATGAGTTTGACACCCCTGATATAACACTTCAAATCAAATTACAATACAACAGGTGTAGACTTTACTGTGGAATGCTTACCTACAAGCCCTTAGCCAACAGGTGTAGACTTTACTGTGGAATGCTTACTTACAAGCCCTTAGCCAACAGGTGTAGACTTTACAGTGAAATGCTTACTTACAAGCCCTTAGCCAACAGGTGTAGACTTTACTGTGGAATGCTTACCTACAAGCCCTTAGCCAACAGGTGTAGACTTTACAGTGAAATGCTTACCTACAAGCCCTTAGCCAACAGGTGTAGACTTTACTGTGGAATGCTTACCTACAAGCCCTTAGCCAACAGGTGTAGACTTTACAGTGAAATGCTTACTTACAAGCCCTTAGCCAACAGGTGTAGACTTTACAGTGAAATGCTTACCTACAAGCCCTTAGCCAACAGGTGTAGACTTTACAGTGAAATGCTTACCTACAAGCCCTTAACCAACAGGTGTAGACTTTACTGTGGAATGCTTACTTACAAGCCCTTAGCCAACAGGTGTAGACTTTACAGTGAAATGCTTACCTACAAGCCCTTAGCCAACAGGTGTAGACTTTACAGTGAAATGCTTACTTACAAGCCCTTAGCCAACAGGTGTAGACTTTACTGTGGAATGCTTACCTACAAGCCCTTAGCCAACAGGTGTAGACTTTACTGTGGAATGCTTACTTACAAGCCCTTAGCCAACAGGTGTAGACTTTACAGTGAAATGCTTACTTACAAGCCCTTAGCCAACAGGTGTAGACTTTACTGTGGAATGCTTACCTACAAGCCCTTAGCCAACAGGTGTAGACTTTACTGTGGAATGCTTACTTACAAGCCCTTAGCCAACAGGTGTAGACTTTACTGTGGAATGCTTACCTACAAGCCCTTAGCCAACAGGTGTAGACTTTACAGTGGAATGCTTACTTACAAGCCCTTAGCCAACAGGTGTAGACTTTACTGTGGAATGCTTACTTACAAGCCCTTAGCCAACAGGTGTAGACTTTACTGTGGAATGCTTACTTACAAGCCCTTAACCAACAATGCAGAATAAAAATGTAAAAGTAAGAAAATATTTGCACAAAAAAACAAAAGTAACACAATAAGGAACAATACAATTACAATAGAGACTACAGACAGGGGTACCAGTACCGAGTCAATACAGACGTACAGGTTAGTCAAGGTAACTGAGGTAGTATGTACATGTAGGTAAGGGGTAAAGTGACTATGCAGAGATAATAAACAGGTTAGTTGAGATAATTGAGGTAATATGTACATGTAGGTAGGGGTAAAGTGACTATGCAGAGATAATAAACAGGTTAGTTGAGATAATTGAGGTAATATGTGCATGTACGTAATGGTAAAGTGACTATGCAGAGATAATAAACAGGTTAGTTGAGATAATTGAGGTAATATGTGCATGTACGTAATGGTAAAGTGACTATGCAGAGATAATAAACAGGTTAGTTGAGATAATTCAGGTAATATGTGCATGTACGTAATGGTAAAGTGACTATGCAGAGATGATAAACAGAGTTGCAGATACATGAAAAAGGGGGTCAATGCTATTAGTCCAGGTAGCCATTTTATTAACTGTTCATCAGTCTAATGGCTTGGAAGTAGCTGTTAATGACGCAGAGGAACCTGAAGCTCTCAACCCGCTCCACCACAGACATGTCGATGTGACTGGGGGCTTGCTCCCCCTTTTCCTGTGGTCCACGATCAGTTCCTTTGTCTTGCTGACATTGTGGGAAAGGTTGTTCTCCTGGAACCACACTGCCAGATCACTGACTTCCTCCCTGTAGACTGTCTCATCGTTGTCGGTAATCAGGCCTACCACCGTTGTAGTTGACAAACTTAATGATGGTGTTGGAGTCGTGTGTAGCCATGCAGTCGTAGGTGAACAGGGAGTAGAGGAGGGGTCTGAGCACGCACCCCGAAGGGGCCCCCATGTTGAGGATCAGCGTGGCGGATGTGTTGTTACCTACCCTCACCACCTGGGGGCGGCCCGTCAAGAAGTCCACAATCGAGTTGCAGTGGGAGGTGTTTAGTCCCAGGGTCCTTAGCTTAGTGATGAACTTTGAGGGCACTATGGGGTTGAACGCTGAGCCGTAGTCAATGAACAGCATTCTCACATAGGTGTTCCATTTGTCCAGGTGGTAGAGGGCAGTGTGGAGGGCAATAGAGATTGTGTCATCTGTGGATCTGTTGGGGCGGTATGCGAATTATGATGGGTCTAGGGTTTCTGGGATGATGGTGTTGATGTGACTCATGACCAGCACTTCAAAGCACTTCATGGCTACAGATGTGAGTGCTACAGGTCGGTAGTCATTTAGGCAGGTTACCTTAGTGTTCTTGGGCACAGGGACTATGGTGTCTGCTTTAAACATCTAGGTATTACTGACTTGGTCAGGGAGAGGTTGAAAATGTCAGTGAAGACACTTGACAGTTGGTCAGCGTCCTGGATAAGTCTGAATGTTGACCAGGTCTTCTTTATCCCCCTCTATAACTCCCCTTCTTAACCCTCACCTCCTAACCCTCCCCTAACCCTCACCACCTAACCCTCACCTAGCCCTCCTCTAACCCTCACCTCATAGCCCTCCTCTAACCTTCACCTCCTAGCCCTCCTCTAACCCTCACCTCCTAGCCCTCCTCTAACCCTCACCTCCTAGCCCTCCTCTAACAGTCACCTCCTAGCCCTCCTCTAACCCTCACCTCCTAACCGTCCTCTAATCCTCCTCTAACCCTCACCTCCTAACCGTCCTCTAACCCTCACCTCCTAACCCTCCTCTAACCCTCACCTCCTAACCCTCACCTCCTAACCCTCATCTCCTAACCCTCCTCTAACCCTCACCTCCTAACCCTCACCCTCCTCTAACCCTCACCCTCCTCTAACCCTCACCCTCCTCTAACCCTCACCCTCCTCTAACCCTAAACTACTTCGAGGCAAGTAACTATGAAACATGCATGAGAGCACCAGCTGTCCTGGAAGACTGTGTGATCACGCTCTCTGCAGCCGATGTGAGTAAGACCTTTAGACAGGTCAACATTCACAAGGCCAGACGGATTACCAGGACGTGTACTGCGAGCATGCGCTGACCAACTGGCAAGTTTCTTCACTGACATTTTGAACCTCTCCCTGTCCGAGTCTATAATACCAACATGTGCGTGTTCAGTCTCCTCCTGTACTCCCTGTTCACTCATGACTGCACGGCCAGGCACGACTCCAACACCATCACTAAGTTTGCCAATGACACAACAGTGGTAGGCCTGATCACTGGCAACGATGAGACAGCCTATAGGGAGGAGATCAGAGACCTGGCCGTGTGGTGCCAGGACAACAACCTCTCCCTCAACATGATCAAGACAAAGGAGATGATCATGGACTACAGGAAAAGGAGGACCGAGTCCACCCCCATTCACATCAACGGGGCTGCAGTGGAGCAGATTGAGAGCGTCAAGTTCCTTGGTGTCCACATCACCAACAAACTAACATGGTCCAAACACACCACAACAAAACCTATTCCCCCTCAGGCATGGGTCCTCAGATCCTCAAAAAGGTTCTACAGCTATACCATCTAGAGCATCTTGACTGGTTGCATCACGGCCTGGTATGGCAACTGCTCGGCCTCCGACCGCAAGGCACTACAGAGGGTAGTGTGAATGGCCCACTGGGGCCAAACTTCCTGCCATCCAGGACCTCTATACCAGGCGGTGTCAGAGGAAGGCCCTAAAAATTGTCAAAGACTCCAGCCACCCCGTTCTCTCTGCTACCGCACGGCAAGCGGTACCGGAGCGCCAAGTCTAGGTCTAAGAGGTTTCTTTACAGCTTCTACCCCCAAGCCATAAGACTCCTGAACACCTAATCAAATGGCTACTCAGACTATTTGCATTTCTCCACCCGCTTTACACCACTGCTACTCTCTGTTATAATTTATACAGTCACTTTAATAACTATCTACATGTACATATTACCTCAACTAACCAGTGCCCCCTCACATTGACATCCGTACCGGTACCCCCGTGTATAAAGTCTCGCCATTGTTATTTTACTGCTGCTCTATAATTACTTAGATTTTTAAATTATTTTTAAACTGCATTGTTGGTTAGGGGCTCGTAAGTAAGCATTTCACAGTAAGGTCTACCTACACCTGTTGTATTCAGCATTACACTGTAAGGTCTACCTACACCTGTTGTATTCAACATTTCACTGTCAGGTCTACTACACCTGTTGTATTCAACCTTTCACTGTAAGGTCTACTACACCTGTTGTATTCAACATTTCACTGTCAGGTCTACTACACCTGTTGTATTCAACATTTCACTGTCAGGTCTACTACACCTGTTGTATTCGGCGCCCTGTGACTAATACAATTTGATTTGATTTACAACTCACCTCTATAACTCCTAACCCTCCACCTGTATTGTGGTCTGCAGGCTCTGGAGGGCTCTGGTCTGCTGGGAAAAGGCTCTGTAGTGCTTGCCGACAATGTCCTATTTCCGGGTGCTCCTAACTTCCTCCGACACGTCCGCAAGAGTGGCCTCTACGAGTGGAAGATCCACAGGGCCACTCTAGAGTACAGCAAGGGCATCAGGGATGGGATGGCTGAACTTGTTTACCAGGGGATCAAGTAGGGTGGGGGCATAGTGACGGACACACTCATCTGTTACCTAGACATACGAGACTGAGGTTGGGGGCAACTTACTTTTGTTCTCGGAGCCTACTAGTCTTCTGCTATTTTCTGCTTAGTGCCCCCTGCTGGTTGAATATCATTCTGACAGTCTCTCACGTGTTTTACAGGTCTGTCTGTTGCATTAATAAATCCATTACATACATTCTCTGTACATTGTTTTTATTTATTTACATAAGAAACTTGACCAATTAAAGTTATTTACTTTACATACAACTGAGCTTCTGTTAAGTTCCTTTTTACAAATTGTTGAATACTGACATTCTATAGCACGTGTTCTTACTCTCCAGGTTTCTGTTGGCTACACACACACACACACACACACCACACACACACACACCTCAAGTGCTGTGGTTTATGCCAATTCAGCGGTTTTAAGAGAACCCATTCAGATGTGACACATGACTGGCGGCTGGGGGGTGTCAAAGTACACACTCCAACAGAATAACGAGCACCAGAGAGGGGAGTGAGTTCGCACTCAATGTCCTTGAGTTAAATGTGTGTGTAGTCTAAACAAGGGGTCTGACTGTCTCGACCTGTTGGGGAGGACAGAACTGGCAGAGGGGGGGTTGAGGTGGAGGCCGCTTTCTTTTTCCTAATGTTGCAAAACCACTTATCTGAAGAAACTTTTACAGTTCAGTCTTCACACATTGCAACTGTAGAACACTGAATGAGAGAACACACACTTTCTCCATGCAGTAAACCATCACACAGCTCACCCTGTCGTGTCCCATGGTGGGTGTGAACAGCAGGGAAAGTTCACCAGCCAAGACACACTGTCAGGAAGAGTAGATGAGCACCTATCCTGCTGAAGAGCTACTAAGGGGAAATCAGAGAGTAGCGAGGATTACTCTGGTCTAGATCATCCACTGGTCTTGGTCTTGGTCTGCTCCCTCCATGTCCACCTGCAGTTTGAGCGAGATGACAGAGAGATGACTAAAATGTATAATAAGAGGTTCTAGTATTTCCCTTTGATACTGTTCCACAGACGTGACCCCTAACCCCTGATTGTGTGTGTGTGTGTTTTAGACCTCGTTGACCTCGCCGTCATCCGGTGACTCGTTGTAGTCGTTCATCTCATCTATGTCCTGCATGTCCTCTTCATCCTCAGAGTCTTCTTCACTATCTTCCTCATCCTCATCCTCCTCCTCTTCCTCCTCGTCAAATGTCTGCTACACACCCACAGAGAACAAAAACAAAAGCCACACACACCCCAGAGTGAGTATGGAAAATGACAAAAAAACACCCCTCAGCAGAAATACAGTACCAGTCGAAAGTTTGGACACGTCTACTCATTCAAGGGTTTTTCTTTATTTTTACTATTTTCTACATTGTACAATAATAGTAAAGACATCACAACTATGAAATAACACATATGGAATCATGTAGTAACCAAAAATGTGTTCAATCAAAATATATTTTATATTTCAGATTCTTCAAAGTAGCCACCCTATGCGCAAAGCTGTCATCAAGGCACTCTGACATTGGTATAATTTAAAGGACAACTATGTCTTATTTTCATCCAAATATTGACACAAAATTGTAAACTATGTGTATAATTTGAGGAATGAAATGTCATGAGATAATAAAACCTAGTTGGTAATCTCCCCTTTCTGTGTACCACACCACCATATCAACATGCCCAAGTTCACACAGGGTAGGGGGTTTAGGATCACCATCTTTAACTTGGTTTGAATTCGAGCTAGCGAGCAACACAAACACTAGTGTATTTTGCATGTGCTGTTCTCTCCTACTGTAGCCTCTCGTCACTGTCTTTGGATGGTATAATTAAAGCTTGTGCTTTTCCTCCCTCCTCTGACCCTAATGACTCTACCTAATCTGGGAGCTGTTAGGAATAAACACAAAATGCAAACATTAACGTCTCTATTTTATTGAATTGTAATGCCTTTCCACCCCAGCACATGGAACCAACTACAAAATACATTACAATTGGATGTACTGGTGCATCTCTGGCAATATACAATATTGTTTGGGGACCTTCTTATTGTGGAATGCAATTGTTTGTCTTTCTTATATTGTATTAGATTTTGTCTGATGTAATTGTATATGCAGGGCTCCCTTGTGAAAGTGAACCTGGTCTCAATGATTTTTCCCTGCTTAAATAAAGGTTAAATAAAAAATGTGAACATAGTCACCCTTTGTAATATCTCATGACACTTGGTCAACATCCATACACATCTCATATACATTTGGGTCAACTATTAGATGAAAATACAAGTGACTGACTAAAATAAATGTTATTTAAAGCTCTGATACCTCGAAGATTGGCTTCCCAATAGGCATCAGGTTATTGTCCTTCTCTGCGATGCTTTGTAACTAAGGGGGAGAGAGAGAGGTCAGTGTTGGTCTGAACTCAGATTGGCTCTGTGACTCCTGCCAGTGCTGCTCTGTCTTTTCTCTCTCAGTGTGTGTGTGTGTACCCAGGTCTGGTGCTGCTCTGTGTTTACTCTCTCGGTGTGTGTGTGTACCCAGGTCTGGTGCTGCTCTGTGTTTACTCTCTCGGTGTGTGTGTGTACCCAGGTCTGGTGCTGCTCTGTGTTTTCTCTCTCGGTGTGTGTGTGTACCCAGGTCTGGTGCTACTCTGTGTTTACTCTCTCGGTGTGTGTGTGTACCCAGGTCTGGTGCTGCTCTGTGTTTACTCTCTCGGTGTGTGTGTGTACCCAGGTCTGGTGCTGCTCTGTGTTTTCTCTCTCGGTGTGTGTGTACCCAGGTCTGGCGCTGCTCTGTGTTTACTGTCTCGGTGTGTGTGTGTACCCAGGTCTGGTGCTGCTCTGTGTTTTCTCTCTCGGTGTGTGTGTGTACCCAGGTCTGGTGCTGCTCTGTGTTTTCTCTCTCGGTGTGTGTGTGTACCCAGGTCTGGTGCTGCTGCTCCTGTTGGTGTAACTCTGTCTCATCCACACACGGCCGGTCCAGGTTGAACCACAGAGACTCTGTCAACCGGGGAAACAGCGAGGGAAACAGCATGGACATCTCTGTCTGAAAGGAAACACACTTCCCTGAGGCAGGATAGATATCAGCACCCACCTAGATAACAAACCTGGCTAGATTAGTACACAGCTGATCAGACGTTGGTTTCAGTGACCCAAAAAAACTGATTGGGGGGTGTAGCTAGCGATAGATAGCTGTAAGAAATGACACAACAATGTTTTCAACATAGCTAGCTAACATCTGCTAACTTGGGTAGGTTAGCTACATTGCTAGTTACTGTAAGTACTGCACGGTTTGGGTTTTGCATGCTTTAAATTGTATCTGCTAAGCTATTACAAATCTGTCTTACTAACTAGCTAGCTAACTCTCTTCATCCTGCATAATGTAGCTAAGGTTAGCCAGCTAGCTAACACTGCAATAATGTTAGCTAGCTATGTTACGAAACAATACTTATACCGTTACATCAATAATAAAAATACTGTAAATGTTCACCGTCTTACCTGTAAAACCACTATCCCGTCTTGCTGTCAAAATAGAAATTTCAACTGACCGGAAATCGGTGTTCGTTTGTAAACGCTCCGGGTGTATAGGCATATAATTTCAAAAATATTCCGCTTTATGAACCGTTTTCAATGGTTTAAATTATATACTATATAGATTATAAACTGCAAGGATGATCATACTCTTTGACCATACTGCGAGAAAGTTTAAGTTTCGGCTTAGTAAAGCAGGCACACCTATGTATAACGCTTTAGTTTCATTAAACTTTCACTTGAGGGGTAGCTACTCTCTGAGAAACTGTAAAAAATAGTTTCAGAACATATTTTGAATAGAAAATATACTTTACACCTGTCTCTGTATGTTATAGGTAGTTTATTCATGCAAATGTGACTTTGAAGGACATTGAAACCTGCCTGAAATAATTACCCTGCCTGAAATGCATATCACATGATAAAGTTAAACACTTAATATGAGCTCATGACCTTTGGGTGCAGTAAACCAGTGATTTCCACATTCACTAATTAACAGTGAAGAAAATATTATGTGAGGCTTGGTGATAACGGTTTTATGCTGCATAGTATGCATACTCTGACCTCTAAGTCAGCTGTCATAAACCTGAGGAGTTACACACATTGTATATAACAAACTCTGAACCAATTATATTAATTTGGGGACAGGTCAAAAAGCATTAAACATTTATGGCTAGTTGGCTTGCACTTGCTAGCTAATTTGTCCTATTTAGCTAGCTTGCTGTTGCTAGCTAATTTGTCCTGGGATATAAACATTGAGTTGTTATTTTACCTGAAATGCACAAGGTCCTCTACTCTGACAGTTAATCCACACATAAAACGGTCAACCGAATCGTTTCTAGTCATCTCTCTTCCTTCCAGGCTTTTTCTTCTCTTGACTCTATATTGCGATTGGCAACTTTCATAAATTAGGTGCATTACCGCCACTGACCTGGTTCATCTTTCACTCACCCCCTTGCGTATAACTAATGAGGAGATGACATGTTGGTACCTGCTTCTATAAACCAATGAGGAGATGACATGTTGGTGCCTGCTTCCAGAAACCAATGAGGAGATGGGAGAGGCAGGACTTGCAGCGCGATCTGTGTCAGAAATATAACTGATTTCTATTTTAGCCCTTGGCAACGCAGACGCTCGTTGGCGTGTGCGAACAGTGTGGGTGCAATGATTGAATAACATGGATTTCAACATTAATTTTGCAACGCACGCGACGCGAGTGGTGTGGTCAGCCTATTAGTGTGGTGCGCGCTAATAGCGTTTCAATTGGTAACATCACTTGCTCTGACACCTTGAAGTAGTTGTCTCCATTGCTCTGCAAGGGCTGCTACTTTTGTGGAGCGATGGGTAACAATGCTTCGTGGGAGGCAGTTGCTAATATGTGAAGAAGGGTCCCTGGTTCGAGCCCAGGTAGGAGCGAGAATAGGGACGTTAGCAACACTGTTACACGATGACAGATAACTGCAACATCCTGTGTTAGATATGTCACAAGACATGTTCTCTTTAAGAGTGATTTGTTTTAAAGTTTCTAGAAGTTTTACTGCAGTAATCTATCAGGTCATGCTGCCATTTTCACACCTTCAGTGCATAAATTACTGGTGGATGGAATCTTACCGTGACGAGGCTGAGACCTTGGCTTGAGATAACAGGAAACCTCCCTCACAGAGAGACCTCACAATACACACACACACACACACACACACACACACCCAGAGGCAGACTTTGCTCCGTTGAGACCATTCTCATGTGGTTGCATGTCAGGGAGTTTCCCACAAGCCACGGACACATATGATCATACACACACCTGAGGTTACAAAAGCTGCCCTGCCATTGTAAAGGACTCAAAATCACGTTTAGGTGATTGAAACAGGACTTCTGCACCACTACATTTGACAAGGTATTGTGAATCCATTGTTGTATTATTCTAATTGGCTCATGCTTATCATATGTCTAGATGTTGGTTAATTTGAGAGAGTGTGAGATTTACAGTAAATTGACAGATTATTAAGATGACTATGCTTTTGAAGAATGTGTGTGCTGGAAAGGTTTAATACAACACTAAAATGTTCCTCCTGTAACAGACCAGCAGGTAACTAACTGTTAGACATCCTTTTCAATGTGTTTTTAGCAGATTTCTGGGTTGTTCAACTGTTCGTGTGTGTGTGTGTGTGTGTGTGTGTGTGTGTGTGTGTGTGTGTGTGTGTGTGTGTGTGTGTGTGTGTATCTGTGTGTGTGTGTGTGTGTGTCTGTGTGTGTGTGCTTTACCCATGCAGTGTGTTGATAGAAGTGTAGTTAGTATCTGTGTGTTCTCTCCTCCACCGACCCAGCTGTAGAGACATGTGGTGGGTATTGATCCTGCTGCTTTCCCTGGCCAGCCAGGCTCAGTCTTTAGAAAAGCTCAACATGTGTATGGATGCAAAACACCACAAAAAAGAGCCTGGCGCCGAAGGACAACTCTATCAACAGGTGTGTGTGTGTGTGTGTGTGTGTGTGTGTGTGTGTGTGTGTGTGTGTGTGTGTGTGTGTGTGTGTGTGTGTGTGTGTGTGTGGAAGTAGAGTGAGTGGAATGGTGGAAAACTGCATACATTTATTAATCTTTAAATTAACAATGAATCTATCTATGTTCGTTCTTTTCCTCCTGTAGTGTGTTCCACGGAGGGATAATGTTATTTTCCTCTTGTAGTGTGCTCCATGAAGGGATAATGTTAGATCCTCCTGTAATGTGTTCCACGGAGGGATCATGTTATTTTCATCCTGTAGTGTGCTCCATGGAGGGATAATGTTAGTTCCTCCTGTAATGTGTTCCACGGAGGGATCATGTTATTTTCATCCTGTAGTGTGCTCCATGGAGGGATAATGTTAGTTCCTCCTGTAATGTGTTCCATGGAGGGATAATGTTATTTTCCTCCTGTAGTGTGCTCCATGGAGGGATAATGTTATTTCCTCCTGTAGTGTGTTCCACGGAGGGATAATGTTATTTTCCTCCTGTAGTGTGCTCCATGGAGGGATAATGTTATTTCCTCCTGTAGTGTGCTCCATGGAGGGATAATTACATTTTCCTCCTGTAGTGTTCTCCATGGAGGGATAATTACATTTTCCTCCTGTAGTGTGCTCCATGGAAAGATAATGCCTGTTGTACAGCTAACACCAGTGCGGAGGCCCATGATGATAACTCCTACCTCTACAACTTTAACTGGAATCACTGTGGTATCATGACCTCCAAATGCAAGAAACACTTCACCCAGGACACCTGCTTCTACGAGTGTTCACCTCACCTGGGGCCCTGGATACAGCAGGTAAAGGCATACATCATTTCCTAGGCAGATAATCTATCAGTTGGCCAGACTAGACAAAGGCCCCCAGCATTGAGGGAATTT
>NC_143045.1:34402500-34470000 GCF_057628025.1 Oncorhynchus mykiss
CACACACACACACACACACACACACACACACACACACACACACACACACACACACTAACATACATACATTGTTTTCTTTAAATGCAAAATAAAACATTGTTTCTTCATCCCATCCTCTCCACCCCGTCTCTCCTCCCTCTCCACCCCTGTCTCTCCTCCCTCTCCACCCCTGTCTCTCCTCTCTATCCCTCTTCCATCCTCTCCACCCCTGTCTCTCCTCTCTTCTCTCCACTCTATCTCTCTTCCATCCTCTCCACCCCTGTCTCTCCTCTCTTCTCTCCGCTCTATCCCTCTTCCATCCTCTCCACCCCTGTCTCTCCTCTCTTCTCTCCACTCTATCCCTCTTCCATCCTCTCCACCCCTGTCTCTCCTCTCTTCTCTCCACTCTATCCCTCTTCCATCCTCTCCACCCCTGTCTCTCCTCCCTTTCTCCTCTCTTCTCTCCACTATATCCCTCTTCCATCCTCTCCTCCCTCTCTCGTCTCTTCTCTCCACTCTATCCCTCTTCCATCCTCTCCTCCCTCTCTCCTCTCTTCTCTCCACTCTATCCCTCTTCCATCCTCTCCTCCCTCTCTCCTCTCTTCTCTCCACTCTATCCCTCTTCCATCCTCTCCTCCCTCTCTCCTCTCCTCTCTTCTCTCCACTCTATTCCTCTTCCATCCTCTCCCCTCTCTCTCCTCTCTTCTCTCCACTCTATCCCTCTTCCATCCTCTCCACCCCTGTCTCTCCTCTCTTCTCTCCGCTCTATCCCTCTTCCATCCTCTCCTCCCTCTCTCCTCTCTTCTCTCCACTCTATCCCTCTTCCATCCTCTCCTCCCTCTCTCCTCTCCTCTCTTCTCTCCACTCTATTCCTCTTCCATCCTCTCCCCTCTCTCTCCTCTCTTCTCTCCACTCTATCCCTCTTCCATCCTCTCCACCCCTGTCTCTCCTCTCTTCTCTCCACTCTATCCCTCTTCCATCCTCTCCACCCCTGTCTCTCCTCCCTTTCTCCTCTCTTCTCTCCACTCTATCCCTCTTCCATCCTCTCCTCCCTCTCTCGTCTCTTCTCTCCACTCTATCCCTCTTCCATCCTCACCTCCCTCTCTCCTCCCTTCTCTCCACTCTATCCCTCTTCCATCCTCTCCTCCCTCTCTCCTCTCTTCTCTCCACTCTATCCCTCTTCCATCCTCTCCTCCCTCTCTCCTCTCTTCTCTCCACTATTTCCCTCTTCCATCCTCTCCTCTCTTCTCTCCCCTCTATCACTCTTCCATCCTCTCCTCCCTCTCTCTCTCAGGCCGTAACCGTTGTCCTGCTGAGGCTAGTTGTCGTAAGTGGACAGATATCTTCCCTACAGCCCAGATAATGTGTGAGAAGATCTGGTCTGACTCCTACAGCTACACCAACCTGCCCAAGTCTTCTGGCCGCTGCATGCAGCTGTGGTTCACCGGGAAGAACCCCAATGAGAAGGTGGCGGAATACTACCTGAACCACGCCCCCTGGCAACGTGCTATCCCCGCCTCACTCCTCCTCCTGGCAACAATGTCATTAAGCGTTGTCCTGCTCTGAATAAAACCACAGATGTTCATGTCATGGATGGCTTTATGTGTCCTTGTCTCCCTACACACATTAACCGTCTCTCTGTGACTATATGTCTCAAATCAAATCCTATTCCACATGTGCACTACTTCTGACCAGAGACATAGGGGAATAAGTGCTTCAGTCCTCACCGTCACTCCCTCTTCCTTCTGTCCTCTTCTCCCTTCACTCCTCTCTTTCCTCTACTGTAGAAGGGTTCAGCGTTTAGCTTGAGTCCCTCCCTGGCACTCAGACTGCCAACAGAATCTTACTCTCTGTCTAGGATGTTGGGATATTTCAGGGAACCAAAAACATGACCAGTCTGAGAGGGAGGCCAATCGGCTTCAGTTCTCAGTAATTAGAGGGTTCCAATCCCCAGTGTGTGTGTGTGTGTGTGCGTGCGTGCGTGTGTGTGTGTGTGTGTGTGCGTGCAGTCTGTTCTCGTCTTTTATTTTTCTGTTTGTCTTAAGGGTGTGGCTAGCCTCCCGTTACTTGTGGTTACCAGGCCATAACCCCTGCTACCTAGGATGCAGCACACACTCTCTCACATGAGCACATAAACACACTCACACTCATGTTGCCTCCACACACACTTACAGAACACACACATACACACCACACTCTGTCTGATGACATAGCCAGAAATAGCAGAAAGATGGACATGGTCAATATGGCTATTAATACACAGCCTCTCTCTGAGGTCACACACACACACTCACCTCACTCTCTGTGTGTGTGTGTGTGTGTGTGTGTGTGTGTGTGTGTGTGTGTGTGTGTGTGTGTGTGTGGAGAGTGGAATGGTGTAAAACAGCATACCCGTATTCATATTTAAATTGAGCTTTAGGAATAGGTTGAAGGATCAGGCTTTTGGTTTACAGAATCATTTACAACAAAACAAACGTGTTTAGTAGCAGTCCTGTTGGAGCGCTGCTATTTTCTGACCACTAGGTGGACTCACACTTCGCATAGAAAATGCAACACTAAAAACATGAAGTGAATTCCTATTAATTAGTACTATATTAATAAACATTAAGATGCACAACACAAAATGACGTTTATTTGTTTTGTGAGGCCTAGTCTTGTGTCTTGGTTGAAATGAACAGCGAAAGGGACAGAGTTGAGGTCGCAGTAGCTGCAATGCCTCCCACTCTCCGGTTACTCCATCTCCATGATTTCCGTGGGAAGCGCCGCGGAGCCTCTATGGCAGACTTTCAGGAACTGAGGAAGCGTCAGAAACGACCTACCGAGAAGTATTAACTTCTCACTTTTCTCGCGTTTCCCAACTCTGATTCACACTACTCGCACTCGAATCTTTGTCGATTTATCGCCTCGTTCAGCTTGTTTAACTCAGGAAACCGTGTGTTTTCTGGGGCTGTTGCGATGGCCGGTGGCAGCGGGGTGTCGCCGCTGGGGCTAGCGCCTCCGTTGTGGTATCACCGGGACCTGAGTCGAGCTGCTGCCGAGGAGCTGCTGGCCCGCGCGGGACGAGACGGGAGTTTCCTGGTTCGGGACAGCGAAAGTGTTAACGGGGCGTACGCCTTGTGTGTGCTGTGAGTAACCGGATTTACTGTTATCATTGGGAAAGTGTGGCTTTACTCAGGATAGACTAGCAGGGTTCAAACTTCTGAGTTGCCTGTCTTTCATTTGTCCCATGGTTGGCAGGGACTAACTAGTTATTTCACTAACTAGGACTATCTGGAAAAGTCTTTCTTAAAACAGCGCCTGTCAACTCATCACAACAACTCAATTTAAGTTTGTAGTCTTGTTTTTCTACAGCCAACAGTAGCCCTATTTCAACCGCAACCACTACTATGTAGCCTAATATAATCATTGTGGAGGTAATAAGTAGGAAACAGTGCTCAGGGAAAGGAGGAAAAGGGTTGACTGCATATCATTGAACCAGGGCCTTTGTCCTGTCCGCTATGCGAGTGGGTTGCATGGGCAGCCATTGTCGCTACTACTGTGTAATAAAATGAGTATTTCCAATCTACTCCTTGGTACTTAGAGAGACGTGTTACCTGGTCAGGTCACTTGGTCATGTAAAATAACACAGACATGACCTAGGCACAATACACACACAAACACAGTTCTTCTGGTCCAGACAGTACAGCGTTAGTCACATGTCATGTCACACACACACACACACACACACACACACACACAGGAGACAGGAGTTCTCCCTGGTGGCTGTCATGGCATCACCTCACACAAATTTACAGCTCTCCCAGGCCTCTCCCTAGCGTGTGACACACACACACACTTCCCCTTCCTATCAGACAGGAGCATTTTCTGAAAATAGGACTAGCTGATATTTCAGAGCACTGATAAATAGTGGTGGTTGACAGATACTACAGAGAGGGAGAGGAACAGCCGTGTCATCTGTCTGTGGAACCAACTGTCACAGATGAAGGTGGGGAAGTGTGTAGGTGTTGTGGAAGTAGGAATGGCTGTGTTAAAAAGATGAGAGTGCAGAGACAAAGTGGTGGTTTACAGATACAGTGGGACGAACAAGTATGTGAACCCTTTAGAATTACCTGGATTTCTGCAGAAGTTGCTCATAAAAAGTCACAACAATAGACAAACACAGTCTGCTTAAACTAGTAACACACAAACAATTATAATTGTTCATGTCTTTATTGAACACACTGTGTCAACATTCACAGTGCAGGGTGGAAAAAGTATATGAACCTTTGAGGTTTAATAACAGGTTGACCCTCCTTTGGCAGCAATAATCTCTACCAAACGTTTCTGTAGTTGTGGATCAGACCTGCACAACGGTCAGGAGGAGTTTTAGACCATTCCTCTTTACAAAACTGTTTCAGTTCAACAATATTGTTGGGATGTCTGGTGTGAACTTCTCTATTGAGGTCATGCCACAGCATCTCAATAGGGTTGAGGTCAGGACTCTGACTGGGCCACTCCAGAAGGTGTAATGTCTTTTGTTCAAGCCATTCTGTTGTTGATTTACTTCTTTATTTTGGGTCGTTGTCCCGTTGCATCACCTAACTTCTGTTGCGCTTCAATTGGCGGACAGATAGCCTAACATTCTCCTGCAAAATGTCTTGATACACTTTGGAATACATTTTTCTGTTGATGATAGCATGCTGTCCAGGCCCTGAGGCAGCAAAGCAGCCCCAAACCGTGATGCTCCCTCCAACATGCTTTACAGTTGGGATGAGGTTTTGATGTTGGTCTGCTGTGCCTTTTTTTTCTCCACACATAGTGTTGTGTTTTCCTTCCAAACAACTCAACTGTAGTTTCATCTGTCTACAGAATATCTTGCCAGTAGCACCGTGGAACATTCAGGTGCTCTTTTGCAAACTTCACATGTGCAGCAATGTCTTTTTTGGACAGCAGTGGCTTCTTCCGTGGTGTCCTCCCATGAACACCATTCTTGATTAGTGCTTTATGTATCGAAGACTCGTCAACAGAGATGTTAGCATGTTCCAGAGATTTCTGTAAGTCTTTAGCTGACACTCTAGGATTCTTCTTAACCTCATTGATCATTCTGCGCTGTGCTCTTGCAGTCATTTTGGCAGGACGGCCGCTCCTAGGAAGAGTAGCAACAGTGCTGAACTTCCTCCATTTATAGACTATTTATCTTACGGTGGACTGACTTTTAGAAATACCTTTGTAACCCTTTCCAGCTTTATGCAAGTCAACAATTCTTCATCTTATGTCTTTTGTTCGAGGCATGGTTCACATCAGGCAATGCTTCTTGTGAATAGCAAACTCACATTTTGTGAGTGTTTTTAATAGGACAAGGCAGCTCGAACCAACATCTCCAATCTCGTCTCATTGATTGTACTCCAGGTTAGCTGACTCCTGACTCCCATTAGCTTTTGGAGAAGTCATTAGCCTAGGGGTTCACATAGTCTTACCAACCTACACTGTGAATGTTTAAATTATGTATTCAATATAGACAAGAAAAATACAGTGAGAGGACTGGAGGGAAACTGTGAGAGGACTGGAGGGAAACTGTGAGAGGACTGGAGGGAAACTGTGAGAGGACTGGAGGGAAACCGTGAGAGGACTGGAGGGAAACTGTGAGAGGACTGGAGGGAAACCGTGAGAGGACTGGAGGGAAACCGTGAGAGGACTGGAGGGAAACCCAGAGAGGACCGGAGGGAAACCCAGAGAGGACCGGAGGGAAACCCAGAGAGGACCGGAGGGAAACCCAGAGAGGACCGGAGGGAAACCCAGAGAGGACCGGAGGGAAACCCAGAGAGGACCGGAGGGAACCGTGAGAGGACCGGAGGGAAACCGTGAGAGGACCGGAGGGAAACCCAGAGAGGACTGGAGGGAAACAGAGGGATGGAGGCATAATGCACTAAACACAGCACTGGTTTATCATAAACTCACACATAGGGGGTCCGAAGCTTACTGTTGACCTCTTAGCTCTCAGCCCGCTACCTCCCACTCTACCATATCTCTCTCTTTCTCTCCATTTCTCCTCTCGCTCTCAATTCAATTCAAAGGTCTTTATTGACTTGGGGAACATATGTTTACATTGCCAAAGCAAGTGAAATTGGCCATAAACAAAAGTTCAGTAAACAATCATAAATTAACGGTAAACATTGCACTCACAAATGTTTTTAAGTAATATAGACATTTCTAATGTTATATTATTGGCTATGTAAGGGGAAGGTGCAAATAGTTGAAGTATGGAAGGGGAAATAAATAGACAGTAAATATAGTTTATTTTTACTATGTTTATTCTTCATTGGTTGCTCTTTTCTTGTGGCAACAGGTCACAAATCTTGCTGCTGTGATTTGACACTGTGGTATTGTACCCAATAGATATGGGAGTTGATCAAAAATTGATTTTGTTTTAAAATTCTTTGTGGGTCTGTGTAGTCTGAGGGAAATATGTGTCTCTAATATGGTCATACATTTGGCAGGAGGTGAGGAAGTGCAGCTCAGTTTTCACCTCATTGTGTGGGCAGTCTGAACATAGGCAGACCTGGCTCTCGAGAAGACCGGCTATGGCAGCCTCTCTCAATAGCAAGGCTATGCTCACAGTACATAGTGAAAGCTTTCCTTTATGTTTTTGGAGTCAGTCACAGTGGTCAGGTATTCTGCCACTGTGTACTCTCTGTTTAGGGACAAATAGCATTCTAGTTTGCTCTGTTTTTTTTTGTTAATTACTTGACATATTGGAAATAATTATATTTTTGTTTTCTCATGATTTGGTTGGGTCTAATTGTGTTGCTGTCCTGGGGCTCTGTGGGGTGTGTTTGTGTTTGTGAACAGAGCCCCAGGACCAGCTTGCTTAGGGGACTCTTCTCCGGGTTAATTTCTCTGTAGGTGATGGCTTTGTTATGGAAGGTTTGGGAATCACTTCCTTTAAGGTGGTTGTACAATTCAATGGCTCTTTTCTGGATTTTGATAATTAGTGGGTATCGGCCTAATTCTGCTCTGCATGCATTATTTGGCGTTTTACGTTGTACACGGAGGATATTTTAGCAGAATTCTGCATGCGGTGTCTTAAGTTGTATTCCTGGTGTAGTTGAGTGTTGCAACAGGAACAATAGCAGTGTTCTACAGTAGCCAACTACCCTATGAGATCAGAGCAGGAAGAGATGTCTAACCCCTCTCCACCACTCACACACAACGTGAAGGACTGTGTGTGTTTTTTTCAAACATCTCAGCTTGTTTTGGAGTGTGATTTCCTCTTCCTCATACCCGTGTGATCACCAGACGTAGCCTGGGGAAAAAAATCTTCATGAAAATGCTAAAAATAGAACAGTTGACCCAGCCTTGTGGCTCACCCTTACGTGTGTGTGGTAGGTAGGTAGGTGGGTGGAATAGTCTGAATCAGATCACACTATTTGTGTTTCCTTTGTGTTATGTTTTAGCAACATGGTCGCCAGATGTGTTCTGATGTAAAACAACTGATGAGGTGGTAGCAGCCAAAGTTTCCTGTAGACATCGTGTTATTGATAGCCTGTTGCTTTACGCTCGGAGAGAGAAGAAGGTACTGACGTGGGCAGGGAGGTCTCGTCTGTCTGTCTGTCTGTGTCTCTGTCTCTGTGTCTGTCGGGCGGTCTCTCTCTCGGTCGGTCGGGCGGTCTCTCTCTCGGTCGGTCGGGTGGTCTCTCTCTCGGTCGGTCGGGCGGTCTCTCTCTCTCTCGGTCGGTCGGTCTGTCTCTCTCGGTCGGTCGGTCTGTCTCTCTCGGTCGGTCGGTCTGTCTCTCTCTCGGTCGGTCGGTCGGTCTGTCTCTCTCTCTCGGTCTGTCTCTCTCTCGCTCTCTCTCTCTCTCGCTCGGTCTCTCTCTCTCGGTCGGTCGGTCTGTCTCTCTCTCTCGGTCGGTCTGTCTCTCTCTCTCTCTGTCTCTGTCTCTCTCAATTCAATTCAAGGGCTTTATTGACATGGGAAACATGTGTTAACATTGCCAAAGCAAGTGAGGTAGATAATATATAAAGTGAAATAAACAATAAAAATTAACAGCAAACATTACACATACAGAAGTTTCAAAACAATAAAGACATTACAAATGTCATATTATATACAGTCCCTTGCGAAAGTATTCGGCCCCCTTGAACTTTGCGACCTTTTGCCACATTTCAGGCTTCAAAAATAAAGATATAAAACTGTATTTTTTTGTGAAGAATCAACAACAAGTGGGACACAATCATAAAGTGGAACGACATTTATTGGATATTTCAAACTTTTTTAACAAATCTAAAACTGAAAAATTGGGCGTGCAAAATTATTCAGCCCCCTTAAGTTAATACTTTGTCGCGCCACCTTTTGCTGCGATTACAGCTGTAAGTCGCTTGGGGTATGTCTCTATCAGTTTTGCACATCGAGAGACTGAAATATTTTCCCATTCCTCCTTGCAAAACAGCTCGAGCTCAGTGAGGTTGGATGGAGAGCATTTGTGAACAGCAGTTTTCAGTTCTTTCCACAGATTCTCGATTGGATTCAGGTCTGGACTTTGACTTGGCCTTAATATGGTCGAATCTGGAAACTATCATTTTATTTTAACTAAATATGCAGGTCTAAAAAAATATATACTTCTGTGCATTGATTTTAAGAAACGCATTGATGTTTATGGTTAAGTACACATTGGAGCAACGATACGCACCGCATCGATTATAAGCAACTCAGGACACGCTAGATAAACTAGTAATATCATCAACCATGTGTAGTTAACTAGTGATTATGATTGATTGTTTTTTTATAAGATAAGTTTAATGCTAGCTAGCAACTTACCTTGGCTTACTGCATTCGCGTAACAAGGAAGACTCCTCATGGAGTATAATAAGAGGTAGGTGGTTAGATTGTTGGACTAGTTATCTGTAAGTTTGCAAGATTGAATCCCAGAGCTGACAAGGTAAAAATCTGTTGTTCTGCCCCTGAACAGGCAGTTAACCCACCGTTCCAAGGCCGTCATTGAAAATAAGAATGTGTTCTTAACTGGTTAAATAAAGATTCCATAAAGGTGTAAAAAAAGAAACTTTAAAAAATTGTCCAAATCGGTGTCCAAAAATACCAATTTCCGATTGTTATGAAAACTTTAAATCGGCCCTAATTAATAGGCCATTCTGATTAATCGGTCGACCTCTTTTGCAAACTTCACATGTGCAGCAATGTTTTTTTTGGACAGCAGTGGCTTCTTCCGTGGTGTCCTCCCATGAACACCATTCTTGATTAGTGCTTTATGTATCGAAGACTCGTCAACAGAGATGTTAGCATGTTCCAGAGATTTCTGTAAGTCTTTAGCTGACACTCTAGGATTCTTCTTAACCTCATTGATCATTCTGCGCTGTGCTCTTGCAGTCATTTTGGCAGGACGGCCGCTCCTAGGAAGAGTAGCAACAGTGCTGAACTTCCTCCATTTATATACTATTTATCTTACCGTGGACTGACTTTTAGAAATACCTTTGTAACCCTTTCCAGCTTTATGCAAGTCAACAATTCTTCATCTTATGTATTCTGAGATCTCTTTTGTTCGAGGCATGGTTCACATCAGGCAATGCTTCTTGTGAATAGCAAACTCACATTTTGTGAGTGTTTTTAATAGGACAAGGCAGCTCGAACCAACATCTCCAATCTCGTCTCATTGATTGTACTCCAGGTTAGTTGACTCCTGACTCCAATTAGCTTTTGGAGAAGTCATTAGCCTAGGGGTTCACATAGTCTTACCAACCTACACTGGGAATGTTTAAATGATGTATTCAATATAGACAAGAAAAATACAGTGAGAGGACTGGAGGGAAACTGTGAGAGGACTGGAGGGAAACTGTGAGAGGACTGGAGGGAAACCGTGAGAGGACTGGAGGGAAACCGTGAGAGGACTGGAGGGAAACCCAGAGAGGACTGGAGGGAAACCCAGAGAGGACTGGAGGGAAACCCAGAGAGGACTGGAGGGAAACCCAGAGAGGACCGGAGGGAAACCCAGAGAGGACCGGAGGGAAACCCAGAGAGGACCGGAGGGAAACCCAGAGAGGACCGGAGGGAAACCCAGAGAGGACCGGAGGGAAACCCAGAGAGGACCGGAGGGAAACCCAGAGAGGACCGGAGGGAAACCCAGAGAGGACCGGAGGGAAACCCAGAGAGGACCGGAGGGAACCGTGAGAGGACCGGAGGGAACCGTGAGAGGACCGGAGGGAAACCGTGAGAGGACCGGAGGGAAACCCAGAGAGGACTGGAGGGAAACAGAGGGATGGAGGCATAATGCACTAAACACAGCACTGGTTTATCATAAACTCACACATAGGGGGTCCGAAGCTTACTGTTGACCTCTTAGCTCTCAGCCCGCTACCTCCCACTCTACCATATCTCTCTCTTTCTCTCCATTTCTCCTCTCGCTCTCAATTCAATTCAAAGGTCTTTATTGACTTGGGGAACAAATGTTTACATTGCCAAAGCAAGTGAAATTGGCCATAAACAAAAGTTCAGTAAACAATCATAAATTAACGGTAAACATTGCACTCACAAATGTTTTTAAGTAATATAGACATTTCTAATGTTATATTATTGGCTATGTAAGGGGAAGGTGCAAATAGTTGAAGTATGGAAGGGGAAATAAATAGACAGTAAATATAGTTTATTTTTACTATGTTTATTCTTCATTGGTTGCTCTTTTCTTGTGGCAACAGGTCACAAATCTTGCTGCTGTGATTTGACACTGTGGTATTGTACCCAATAGATATGGGAGTTGATCAAAAATTGATTTTGTTTTCAAATTCTTTGTGGGTCTGTGTAGTCTGAGGGAAATATGTGTCTCTAATATGGTCATACATTTGGCAGGAGGTGAGGAAGTGCAGCTCAGTTTTCACCTCATTGTGTGGGCAGTCTGCACATAGGCAGACCTGGCTCTCGAGAAGACCGGCTATGCTCACAGTACATAGTGAAAGCTTTCCTTTATGTTTTTGGAGTCAGTCACAGTGGTCAGGTATTCTGCCACTGTGTACTCTCTGTTTAGGGACAAATAGCATTCTAGTTTGCTCTGTTTTTTTTTTGTTAATTACTTGACATATTGGAAATAATTATATTTTTGTTTTCTCATGATTTGGTTGGGTCTAATTGTGTTGCTGTCCTGGGGCTCTGTGGGGTGTGTTTGTGTTTGTGAACAGAGCCCCAGGACCAGCTTGCTTAGGGGACTCTTCTCCAGGTTCATCTCTCTGTAGGTTATGGCTTTGTTATGGAAGGTTTGGGAATCACTTCCTTTAAGGTGGTTGTACAATTCAATGGCTCTTTTCTGGATTTTGATAATTAGTGGGTATCGGCCTAATTCTGCTCTGCATGCATTATTTGGCGTTTTACGTTGTACACGCATTTGTGTAGTGCAGATGCACTCACACCTGCCTGCTGCCATTCCTGAGAAAGCTCTGTACTGGTGGTGCCCCGATCCCGCTGCTGAATCAACTTTAGGAGACGGTCCTGGCGCTTGCTGGACTTTCTTGGGCGCCCTGAAACCTTCTTCACAACAATTGAACCGCTCTCCTTCAAGTTCTTGATGATCTGATAAATGGTTGATTTAGGTGCAATCTTACTGGCAGCAATATCCTTGCCTGTGAAGCCCTTTTTGTGCAAAGCAATGATGACGGCACGTGTTTCCTTGCAGGTAACCATGGTTGACAGAGGAAGAACAGCGATTCCAAGCACCACCCTCCTTTTGAAGCTTCCAGTCTGTTATTCGAACTCAATCAGCATGACAGAGTGATCTTCAGCCTTGTCCTCGTCAACACTCACACCTGTGTCTTAATGACATTCTGGAGTATATGCAAATTGCCATCATACAAACTGAGGCAGCAGACTGTGAAAATTAATATTTGTGTCATTCTCAACTTTTGGCCACGACTGTACATATTGCAAAAGTTTACTTTGGATATTTACAATATAAAAATAATAAGAATCAAAATTGTCAACGAGACAACAGTAACAACAATAACCATACATTGAACAATAACAATAAGAATACAGTAGAGGACATGTGCAGGTTGATTGGTCTGTCAGACACTGTCCCTCATCTTATGGCAGTCAGCAATGTAGTGCACTGCCAACCCACAGCTCTCTGCGTCCTCCCCCAACAGGACGGGTAGCCTACTCTCATCAGAGAGTTCTTAGAAACCTTGAATAAGGGTTTCAAATTTGGGGAAATGACACTCTCTAATTGTTTTATATTTTTTTACATTTTGTCAGGAAATGCAGCTCTGTCTCAGGTTCTGCTGTGGTGCAGTGGTTGCACAGCCTTTCCTCTACAGGGAGCCAGGTTTTCCTGTGTCTACCCTTCTCAATGGCAAGGCTGTGCTCACTGAGCCTGTACTTTGTCAAGGTTTTTCTTAGGTTTTGATCAGTAAACATTGTCAAATAGTTAGCCACTGTGTACGTTAGGGCCAGATTGCAGTGTATTTTTCTTTGTGTTTGTGTTTCCCAATAAGCAATGCAGTTTTGTTTTGACTGTGTTGTAATTTGGTTTATTCTGATTGGATGTTCTGGTCCTGAGGCTTCAGTGTGTTAGTAGAACAGGTTTGTGAACTCAGCCCCAGGACCAGCTGGATGAGGGGACTGAGGCTTCAGTGTGTTAGTAGAACAGGTTAGTGAACTCAGCCCCAGGACCAGCTGGATGAGGGGACTGAGGCTTCAGTGTGTTAGTAGAACAGGTTTGTGAACTCAGCCCCAGGACCAGCTGGATGAGGGGACTCTTTTCTTTGCTCAGCTCTTGGCATTGCAGGGCTTGGTAATGATATGAGAGGGGGTCACTGTATTTTAGATGTTTCCAAAACTTAATTGCTCTTTTTTGAGTTTTTATTATTAGTGGATATTGGCCTAATTCTGCCCTGCATGCATTGTTTGTAGTTTTCCTCTGGACATGTAGGAGAATCTTACAGAACTCTGCATGCAGGGTTTCAATGGGGTGTTTGTCCCATTTGATGAAATCTTGTTTTTCAAGTGTACCCCACACCTCGCTGCCATAAAGTGCAATTGGTTCAAATACACATTAAATTAGGTATTTCAATTTGAATTGGCTTTTTAATGGCGTAGAATGCCCTGTGTGCTTTCTCTCTCTGTTTATTCACTGCCTCATTAAGGTGTCCAGTTGAGCTTATTTTTAAACCTAAGTAATTTGGCAGTAAACCCCAAAAAGACTAAAATAATGATTTTCCAAAGAAGATCCAGATCTCAGGGAATTAGACCAAAGTTCTCAATTGGTACAAAATATATAGAAAACTGCACACACACAAACTGCTCTAGCAGGTCCAGGCTCTGCTGTAGGCCATGTGCTGTGGGTGACAGCAGGCATAGGTCATCTGCGAAGAGTAGGCATTTAACTTCTGAATTGTGGAGACTAACACCAGGGTCTGTGGATTTTTCTAGAATAGTGGCCAAGTCGTTAATGTAAATATTGAAGAGTACAGAGCTCAGATTACAACCCTGATGAAGGCCCCTCCCCTGGTTAAAGAATTCAGTTATTTTCTTACCAATTTTAATGCTGCACGTATTGCCAGTATCCATTGATTTAATTATGTCATATGTTTTACCCCCTACACCACTTCCAATAACTTTGTAGAACAGTCCTGTATGCCATATAGAATCAAATGCTTTTTGGAAGTCGATAAAGCAAGCATATATTTTGGTATTATTTTGGTGGACATGTTTATCTATCAGGGTGTGTCGGGTGTAAATATGCTGAGTCGTGTGATGTTTTGGTATAAATCCAATTTGGCGTTTACTCAAGACATTGTGCTTATTAAAACCTTTTTAGGATTTACGGCGAAAGCATACCATGCGATTATCTGTGGACAACGCCTCCCTTACAAAAGCATACAAACATTTTCCAGCCAAGTAGAGGAGTCACAAAAGTCAGAAATAGGGATAAAATGAATCACTTACCTTTGATGATCTTCATCTGGTTGCACTCACGAGTCCCTGTTACACAATAAATGTTCATTTTGTTCGATAAAGTTCCTCTTTATATCCCAAAAACTCTGTTTTGTTGATGCATTTTGTTCAGTAATCCACTGGCTCAAAGGCGGTCACAACAGGCAGATGAATGCATCCTAATAGCACCGGTAAAGTTCATCGAAACATGTCAAACGATGTTTATAATTAATCCTCAGGTTGTCTATTGTCTAAATAATCAATAATATTTAAACCGGACAATAGCGTATTCAATAGAAAGGAAAAACAATGAACGGCGCGCAATTGGTCAGGCGCGCAACACAGCTCTGGTTCATTCTATAGTCCACTGACAGAATGGTCTCATTCTTCCTAACTTTTCAGAAAACAAGCCTGAAACAATGTCTAAAGACTGTTGACATCCAGTGGAAGCCATAGAAACTGCAATCTGTGTCCTAACCCATTACATACTGTAAAGGCAGGCAATTGAAAACTACACATATCAAAAATATCCCACTTCCTGGATGTATTTTCCTCATGTTTTCGCCTGCCATATCAGTTCTGTTATACTCACAAACATTATTTTAACAGTTCTGGAGTGTTTTCTATCCAAATCTACCAATTATATGGATATCCTAGCTTCTGGGCCTGAGTAACAGGCAGTTTACTTTGGGCACCTCAGTCATCCGAACTTCCGAATACTGCCCCTTATCCCAAAAAAGTTACATTTATAATACTTCAGAAAACCTTACTGTTCACACAAAAGCCTCTGGAATTGTTAGGGTCAAATTTGTCCTTGATTCCAGATGTCAGGGAAATAACCTACACTCAGGATCAAATTAAACAGTTTTAATATAGCCAATTGATATTTTGCACTTGTGAGTTTGAGCATCTCGTTTAGGATGCCATCAGGTCCGCAGGCTTTTTTAAAATTTATTTGAGAGCCTGAAGTTTCTTAGAGCTCCTGGTCAGTAATTGGGGAGTCCAGTTGATTTTGATTGTCCTTTATAGCTTTTTCTAATCCATTCAACTCCTCATGAATTGGCCGTTGCTCTGCGTTTGTGTCAATTTGAACGGTGTTGTAGAGTGTTTTAAAATGGGTTGTCCATATGTCACCATTTTCTATCACTAATTCCTCATTTCGATTTTTAAAACGTTTTTTTTCCAATTTCTCCAGAATTTGTTTGTGTTTATGGACTCCTCAATTAATGTCAGCTGTTGTACTGTGCTGTTTTGGTTCCGAGTGTTACGTTTATAGAGTTTTAAAGTCTCACAGTAATGAAGGCGTAATATACCATTGTTTGGGTCTCTGTGCTTTTGGTTGGATAGTGTTCTAAGTTTTTTCCTTATAATTTTACAATCTGCATCAAAACAGTTGTCATCTGTGATCTTTTTTGTTTAGTTTTTTATCAATTTCAATTGTTCTCCTTTGCCGTTTGCCTGAATATATAGTTGATGTTTTTTACTGCTAGATTGATGCCTTCTTCACTGTGAGTGAATGTGGAATCCAGAAAGTTATCTAACATGGAACCCAAACCGGCTGCGCGCTTGCGCCATCGTGCGCCAACGTGCATCATTTTATTTTGTCCCCCTACACCAAACGCGATCACGACACGCAGGTTCAAATATCAAAACAAACTCTGAACCAATGTCATTAATTTGGGGACAGGTCGAAAAGCATTAAACATGTATGGCAATTTAGCTAATTAGCTTGTACTTGCTAGCTAATTTGTCCTATTTAGCTAGCTTGCTGTTGCTAGCTAATTTGTCCTGGGATATAAACATTGAGTTGTTATTTTACCTGATATGCACAAGGTCCTCTACTCCGACAATTAATCCACACATAAAACGGCCAACTGAATCGTTTCTAGTCATCTCTCCACTTTCCAGACTTTTTCATCTTTGAACCTATATGGTGATCGGCATCTAAACTTTCATAGTATTTCAATCACCCACGTGGGTATAACCAATGAGGAGATGGCACGTGGGTACCTGCTTCTATAAACCAATGAGGAGATGGGAGAGGCAGGACTTCCAGCACGATCTGTGTCAGAAATAGAAAGGAGTTCTATTTTAGCCCTTGGCATCGCAGACGCTCGTTGGCGTGCGAGCAGTGTGGGTGCAATAATTGAATAACATGGATTTCAAAATTTATTTTGCGATGCTCGCGCACGCATGTAAGAGGGTTTGGATATTTCTCTCTCTCTCGCTCTCTATCTCTCTGTCCCTCTTTGTCTCTCTCATATATTTATATGTTTAGCAAGCTTAATTGCCGTTATGTACAAGGTCAGTGTTGCCGAAGTGATAGACACACCCCAAAATATGGGTGGAAAACAGTGGCAACAATAAGATGAGTAGATATGCTAGTCCATGCGACGTTTCAATTCGTCGCATGGACTCTACAAGGTGTCAAGAGCGTTCCACAGGGATGCTGGCCCACGTTGACGCCAATGCTTCCCATAATTGTGTCAAGTTGGCTGGATGTCCTTTGGGTGGTGGATCATTCTTGATTCAACTGTTGAGCGTGGGAAAAAACGGCATAGTTGCAGTTCTTGACTCAAACCGGTGTGCCTGGAACCTACTACCATACCCTGTTCAAAGGCACTTAAATCTTTTGTCTTGCCCTTTGACCCTCTGAATGGCACACATTCTTTTTTTTATTTTTTATTTCACCTTTATTTAACCAGGTAGGCAAGTTGAGAACAAGTTCTCATTTACAATTGCGACCTGGCCAAGATAAAGCAAAGCAGTGTCGACTGTTTGGGCTAAATTATAGGTGGGCTGTGTACAGGTGCAGTAATCTGTGAGCTGCTCTGACAGCTGGTGCTTAAAGCTAGTGAGGGAGATAAGTGTTTCCAGTTTCAGAGATTTCTGTAGTTCGTTCCCGTCATTGACAGCAGAGAACTGGAAGGAGAGGTGGCCAAAGGAAGAATTGGTTTTGGGGGTGACCATACCCGCTGGAGCGCGTGCTACAGGTGGGTGCTGCTATGGTGACCAGCGAGCTGAGATAAGGGGGGACTTTACCTAGCAGGGTCTTGTAGATGACCTGGAGCCAGTGGGTTTGGCGACGAGTATGAAGCGAGGGCCAGCCAACGAGAGCGTACAGGTCGCAGTGGTGGGTAGTATATGGGGCTCTGGTGACAAAACGGATGGCACTGTGATAGACTGCATCCAATTTGTTGCGTAGGGAATTGGAGGCTATTTTGTAAATGACATCGCCGAAGCCGAGGATTGGTAGGATGGTCAGTTTTACAAGGGTATGTTTGGCAGCATGAGTGAAGGAGGCTTTGTTGCATAGGAAGCAAGTTCTTGATTTAACTTTGGATTGGAGATGTTTGATGTGAGTCTGGCAGGAGAGTTTACAGTCTAACCAGACACCTAGATAGAATATGTGGACAACTACAAATACCTAAGTCAGAACCGTCGAGAGTAGTGATGCTGGACGTGCGGGCAGGTGCAGGCAGCAATTGGTTGAAGAGCATGCATTTAGTTTTACTTGCATTTAAGAGCAGTTGGAGGCCACGGAAGGAGAGTTGTATGGCATTGAAGCTCGTCTGGAGGTTAGTTAACACAGAGTCCAAAGAAGGGCCAGAAGTATACAGAATGGTGTCGTCTGCGTAGAGGTGGATCAGAGAATCACCAGCAGCAAGAGTGACATCATTGATGTATACAGAGAAGAGAGTCACCCCCATAGAGAGGCACCCCCATAGAGACTGCCAGATCCCCGGACAACATGCCCTCCGATTTGACACACTGAACTCTATCAGAGAAGTAGTTGGTGAACCAAGCGAGGCAGTCATTTGAGAAACCAAGGCTGTCGAGTCTGCCGATGTGGTGATGGACAGAGTCGAAAGCCTTGGCCAGATACACAATCCATGTCTCAAGGCTTACAAATCCTTCTCTAACCTGTCTCCTCACCTTCCACTACACTGATTGAAGAGGATTTAACAAGTAACATTAATAAGGGGTCATAGCTTTCACCTGTATTCACCTGGTCAGTCTATTTCATGGAGCGAGCAGGTGCTCTATACTCAGTGTATAAATGTAGCCTATACTTTACAAAGGGTTTGTGGTATTAGAGATTGATAAATATAATATAACAAATAAAACCAATATACAAAAATCTAATAATGGTCACTGTTTAAGTTTATTTTTGTTTCATTGTTCTCTCTCTTTCTCCCTGCCTCCTTAACTGCTCATCGAGATATTGATTAACAGAGTGACGACTGTGGGATTGCTCTCTCCGTAACCGATGTGAGTAAGGCCTTTAAGCAGGTTAACATTCACACGGCCTTGGGGCCAGATGGATTACCAGGACCAGCTTGTCATGCGGCAGCAGGAAAGGACCATCCCCAAACTGTTGCCACAAAGTTGGAAGCACAGAATCATCTAGAATGTCATTGTATGCTGTAGTGTTAAGATTTCCCTTCACTGAAACTAAGAGGCCTAACCCGAACCATGATAAACAGCCCCAGACCGTGATTCATTCCTCCACCAAACTTAACAGTTGGCAGTATGCATTGGGGCAGGTATCGTTCTTCTGGCATCCGCCAAACACAGATTTGTCCGTCGGACTGCCAGATGGTGAGATGTGATTCATCACTCTAGAGATCTCGTTTCCACTGCTCCAGTCCAATGGCGGTGAGCTTTACACCACTCCAGCCAATGCATGGCATTTCTCATGGTGATCTGAGGCTTGTGTACGGCTGCTCGGCCATGGAAACCCATTTCATGAAGCTCCTGTTGAACAGTTGTTGTGCTGATGTTGCTTCCAGAGACAGTTTGGAACTTGGTAGTGAGTGTTGCAACCGAGGACAGACGATTTGTAGCACTCCGCAGTCCCGTTCTGTGAGCTGTGTGGCCTACCAGGACCTCTATACCAGGCGGTGTCAGAGGAAGGCCCTGTTTGGTTAACTATTTAACTTTCTGCACTAACTCTTTCGATTCATCACATATGCTGCTGTTACTGTTTATTATCTATCCTGTCATTTTATCCCTACCAATATGTACATATCTACCTGAAATACCTCGTATGGCTGGCTGGCTGGCAGGCAGGCCAGGCAGGGCAAGGCAGGCAGGGCAGGGCAAGGCAGGGCAAGGCAGGCAGGGCAAGGCTGGCAGGCAGAAAATATATAGGTCAAACTGGCATGTTTTGCATAGACAACATTGCAGCACAATGACACACTTACACTACAGGAAACTTTGGTAAATATGTGTTCTTCCTTTTCTTGCCATTGTGTGTAGGGGTGAGTAAGTTCTATCAGCAGTAATGCCATGTTGGCTGAGTTTGACAGACAGCAGCAGGTTGAAACTCCCTCCAGATCCCCATCACACACTTTGCAGGGAATCTGTAATTCCTGTGGTGAAAGTACTAATGTCTCCCTTTTCCTCTCCCTTCCCTCTCCAACTCCTCCCTCCTCTCTCTTCTCCTCTCATCCCTCTTTACATCCTTTGCTCTCTCCTTCCTCGCTCGCTCTCTCCTTCTTCTCGCTCTCTCTCTGCTTGCTCTCTCCTTGCTCTCTCCATCTCTCTCTCCTTCCTCTCCCGCTCTCTCGCTCTCCTTCCTCTCTCTCTCTCCTTTCTCCTTCCTCTCTAGGTTTCAGAAGCATGTCCACACCTATAGGGTTCTCCCAGATGAAGAGGGATTCTTGGCAGTCCAGGTACCATTATACACCACCTCCATACACACCAATGGGTGTGAGTTGGTATTTTTTTCTATGTTTATCTAGCGTGTATACAGTGGGGCAAAAAAGTATTTAGTCAGCCACCAATTGTGCAATATCTCCCACTTAAAAAGATGAGAGAGGCCTGTAATTTACATCATAGGTACCGTTCAACTATGACAGACAAAATTAGAGAAAAAAATCCAGAAAATCACATTGTAGGATTTTTAATGAATATATTTGCAAATTATGGTGGAAAATAAATATTTGGTCAATAACAAAAGTTTATCTCAATACTTTGTTATATACCCTTTGTTGGCAATGACAGAGGTCAAATGCTTTCTGTAAGTCTTCACAAGGTTTTCACACACTGTTGCTGGTATTTTGGCCCATTCCTCCATGCAGATCTCCTCTAGAGCAGTGATGTTTTGGGGCTGTTGCTGGGCAACACGGACTTTCAACTCCCTCCAAAGATGTTCTATGGGGTTGAGATCTGGAGGGGCCACTGCAGGACCTTGAAATGCTTCTTACGAAGCCATTCCTTCGTTGCATGGGCGGTGTGTTTGTATCATTTTCATGATGAAAGACCCAGCCACGTTACAGCTTCAATGCCCTTGCTGATGGAAGGAGGTTTTCACTCAAAATCTCATGATACATGGCCCCATTCATTCTTTCCTTTACATGGATCAGTCGTCCTGGTCCCTTTGCAGAAAAACAGCCCCAAAGCTTGATGTTTCCACCCCCATGCTTCACAGTAGGTATGGTGTTCTTTGGATGCAACTCAGCATTCTTTGTCTTCCAAACACGACGAGTTGAGTTTTTACCAAAAAGTTATATTTTGGTTTCATCTGACCATATGACATTCTCCCAATCTTCTTCTGGATCATCCAAATGCTCTCTAGCAAACTTCAGACGGGCCTGGACATGTACTGGCTTAAGCAGGGACACGTCTGGCACTGCAGGATTTGAGTCCCTGGCGGCGTAGTGTGTTACTGATGGTAGGCTTTGTTACTTTGGTCCCAGCTCTCTGCAGGTCATTCACTAGGTCCCCCCGTGTGGTTCTGGGATTTTTGCTCACCATTCTTGTGATCATTTTGACCCCACAGGGTGAGATCTTGCGTGGAGCCCCAGATCGAGGGAGATTATCAGTGGTCTTGTATGTCTTCCATTTCCTAATAATTGCTCCCACAGTTGATTTCTTCAAACCAAGCTGCTTACCTATTGTAGATTCAGTCTTCCCAGCCTGGGAAGCTCTTTGGTCTTGGCCATAGTGGAGTTTGGAGTGTGACTGTTTGAGGTTGTGGACAGGTGTCTTTTATACTGATAACAAGTTCAAACAGGTGCCATTAATACAGGTAACGAGTGGAGGACAGAGGAGCCTCTTAAAGAAGAAGTTACAGGTCTGTGAGAGCCAGAAATCTTGCTTGTTTGTAGGTGACCAAATACTTATTTTCCACCATAATTGCCAAATAAATTCATAAAAAATCCTACAATGTGATTTTCTGGATTTTTTTTCTTCTCATTTTGTCTGTTTTAGTTGAAGTGTACCTATGATGAAAATTACAGGCCTCTCTCATCTTTTTAAGTGGGAGAACTTGCACAATTGGTGGCTGACTAAATACTTTTTTGCCCCACTGTATGCTGTGTGTCTGGATCAGTAGGAACTGGCAGGCTCTGGTGCTGGTGTTGGCTCTGAGCTGACACACACATGCACACACACGCATGCACACAAACACACAGCAGTCTCTTTGTGCTCTGTGTCTAGCAGCTGGAAGAGTCTCCAATCCCCCCACAACACACACTCACATATCATAATAACCCCCCCCCACACACACACACACTCCTGGTCTCTTGCCTGGAATCCACACTGATTTCTCTGTTTCACTTTTGTTTCGCTTCACCAAATCATTTGGTTTACCAAGACTTCAGTTCAATGAAACATCACTGAAACAGAGTGAATGTGGCTGTCGGGCTCCCCACCCATTGACAGTTGAGAGCCTTAAGGTTTTACAGCCTCCCACTGTAAACCCTCCAACACATATCAATGAACACTGAGCTACCAAGACCAATCTACTATCTGCCTACCAATCTACTATCTGCCTACCAATCTACCATCTGCCTACCAATCTACCTACCTACCAATCTACTATCTACCTACCTACCAATCTACTATCTACCTACCTACCAATCTACTACCTACCTACCTACCAATCTACTACCTACCTACCTACCAATCTACTATCTACCTACCTACCAATCTACTACCTACCTACCTACCAATCTACTACCAATCTACTATCTACCTACCTACCAATCTACTACCTACCTACCAATCTACTATCTACCTACCTACCAATCTACTACCTACCTACCAATCTACTATCTACCTACCTACCAATCTACTATCTACCTACCTACCAATCTACTATCTACCTACCTACCAATCTACTATCTACCTACCTACCAATCTACTACCTACCTACCTACCAATCTACTACCTACCTACCTACCAATCTACTATCTACCTACCTACCAATCTACTATCTACCTACCAATATACTATCTACCTACCAATCTACTATCTACCTACCAATCTACTCCCAGGTGTCTTTTATACAGGTAACGAGCTGAGATTAGGAGCACACTCTTAAAGGGAGTGCTCCTAATCTCAGATTGTTACCTGTATAAAAGACACCTATCCACAGAAGCAATCAATCAATCAGATTCCAAACTCAACACCATGGCCACGACCAAAGAGCTCTCCAAGGATGTCAGGGACAAGATTGTAGACCTACACAAGGCTGAAATGGGCTACAAGCCCATCGCCAAGCCGCTTGGTGAGAAGGTGACAACAGTTGGTGCGATTATTCGCAAATGGAAGAAACACAAAATAACTGTCAATCTCCCTCAGCCTGGGGCTCCATGCAAGATCTCACCTCATGGAGTTGCAATGATCATGAGAACAGTGAGGAATCAGCCTAGAACTACACGGGAGGATCTTGTCAATGATCTCAAGGCAGCTGGGACCATAGTCACCAAGAAAACAATTGGTAACACACTACGCCGTGAAGGACTGAAATCCTGCAGCGCCCGCAAGGTCCCCCTGCTCAAGAAAGCACATATACATGCCCTTCTGAAGTTTGCCAATGAACATCTGAATGATTCAGAGGACAACTGGGTGAAAGTGTTGTGGTCAGATGAGACCAAAATGGAGCTCTTTGGCATCAACTCAACTCGCCGTGTTTGGAGAAGGAGGAATGCTGCCTATGACCCCAAGAACACCATCCCCACCGTCAAACAGGGAGGTGGAAACATTATGCTTTGGGGGTGTTTTTCTGCTAAGGGGACAGGACAACTTCACCCCATCAAAGGGACGATGGACGGGGCCAAATTTAAAATGGAAATCAATTTATAACATTTTTGACATGCGTTTTTCTGGATTTGTTTGGTGTTATTCTGTCTCTCACTGTTCAAATAATAATTTATTTGTCAGTGGGCAAACGTACAAAATCAGCAGGGGATCAAATACTTTTTTCCCTCACTGTACCTACCTACCAAACTTACCTATCTACTTACCAACCAATCTACTACCTACCCACCAAACTACTGTCTACCTACCTACCTACCAATCTACTACCTACTCTTCTACCAAACTGTGACCTACCTATCTACCTACCAACCAATATGCTACCTACCCAGCTTTATTCTAGTACCTACCTACCAATCTAGTACCTACCTACCTACCAACATACCAATCTCCTACATACCTACCTACCAATCTACTACCTACCTACCAATCTACTACCAACCTACCAATCTACTACCAACCAACCAATCTTCTACCTACCTACCTACCTACTACTTAGCTGCCTAACTATCAAGCCATCAAATACCTACCTAACAAACAAACTACTACCTAGCTACCAATCTGCTACCAATCTACTACCGACCTACCAATCTTCTACCTACCTACCTACCTACTACTTAGCTGCCTAACTATCAAGCCATCAAATACCTACCTAACAAACAAACTACTACCTAGCTACCAATCTGCTACCAATCTACTACCGACCTACCAATCTAGTACCTACCTACCTACATACCTACCTATCAATCTACAATCAACCAACCAATCTTCTACCTACCTACCTACCTACCTACCTACCTACCTACCTACCTACCTACCTACCTACCTACCTACCTACCTACCAATCTACTACCAACCAACCAATCTTCAACCTACCTACCAATCTACTACCTACCCAGCTTTATTCTGAACGTGCTGTCCAGAGTGTGACGTGTCTCTGCACCAGTGTATTTCTTTGAAGTGCCTACTCTCTCTCCTGCTCCTCTCTCCCTCTCTCAGACGTCTCAGGGGGTGCAGCCGAAGCGGTTTAAGAGCCTCCCAGAGCTGGTCCTGTTGTACCTCCAGCCCAGCCAGGGACTGGTCAGCACTCTACTGTACCCCGTAGACAGAGAGGAGAGCATCCCAGAGGACAGGGACTATTCAGGTACACCCAAAAGAGTTTAGCAACATTGAGATGACCGATATGGGAGTTTAGCGACATTGAGATGACAGATATTGGAGTTTAGCGACATTGAAATGACAGATATGGGAGTTAGCCTGTCTTCTCTTGAGAGCCAGGTCTGCCTACGGTGGCCTCTCTCAATAGCAAGGCTATGCTCACTGTGTCTGTACATAGTCAAAGCTTTCCATAATTTTGGGTCAGTCACAGTGGTCAGGTATTCTGCCACTGTGTACTCTCTGTTTAGAGCCAAATAGCATTCTAAACTCAGCAGAAAAAGAAGTAATCTCACTGTCAACTGTTTATTTTCAGCAAACTTAACATGTGTAAATATTTGTATGAACATAACAAGATTCAACATCTGAGACAAACTGAACAAGTTCCACAGACATGACGAACAAAAATGGAAAAATGTGTTCCTGAACAAAGGGGGGGTCAAAATCAAAAATAACAGTCAGTTTCTGGTGTGGCCACCAGCTGCATTAAGTACTACAGTGCATCTCCTCCTCATGGACTGCACCAGATTTGCCAGTTCTTGCTGTGAGATGTTACCCCACTCTTCCACCGAGGCACCTGCAAGTTCCAGGACATTTCTGGGGGAAATGGCCCTAGCCCTCACCCTCCGATCAAACAGGTCCCAGACGTGCTCAATGGGATTGAGATCCGGGCTCTTCACTGGCCATGGCAGAACACTGACATTCCTGTCTTGCAGGAAATCACACACAGAACGAGCAGCATGGCTGGTGGCATTGTCATGCTGGAGGGTCATGTCAGGATGCGCTTGCAGGAAGGGTACCACATGAGGGAGGAGGATGTCTTCCCTGTAACGCACAGCATTGAGATTGCCTGCAATGACAACAAGCTCAGTCCGATGATGCTGTGACACACCGCCCAAGACCATGACAGACCCTCCACATCCAAATCGATCCTGCTTCAGAGTACAGGCCTTGGTGTAACGCTCATTCCTTTGACGATAAACGCGAATCCGATCATCGCTGCTGGTGAGGCTTCTCACAGTACGGACATTGCAATTTATTGCCCTGGCCACATCTGCTGGCCTCATGCCTCCTGGCAGCATGCCTAAGGCACGTTCACGCAGATGAGCAGGGACCCTGGCCACATCTGCTGGCCTCATGCCTCCTGGCAGCATGCCTAAGGCATGTTCACACAGATGAACAGGGACCCTGGGCATCTTTCTTTTTGTTTTTTTCAGAGTCAGTAGAAAGGCCTCTAGTGTCCTAGGTTTTCATAACTGTGACCTTAATTGCCTACTGTCTGTAAGCTGTTAGTGTTTTAACGACCGTTCCACAGGTGCATGTTCATTAATTGTTTATGGTTCATTGAACAAGCATGGGAAACAGTGTTTAAACCCTTTACAATGAAAATCTGTGAAGTTATTTGTATTTTCATGAATTATCTTTGAAAGACAGGGTCCTGAAAAAGGGACGGTTTAGTTTGCTGTTTTTTTGTTAATTCTTTCCGTTGTCTCTCACGATTTGGTTTTTGTCTTATTGTGTTGCTGTCCTGGGGGTCTGTCTGTGTTTGTGAACAGAGCCCCAGGACCAGCTTGCTTAGGGGGCTCTTCTGTAGGTGATGGCTTTGTTATTGAAGGTTTGGGAATCACTTCCTTTTAGGTGGTTGTAGAATTCATTTTCTGGATTTTATAATTAGCGGGCATCGGCCCGATTTTGCTCTGCATGCGTTATTTGGTGTTTTTGCCCCATTTTGTGAATTCTTGGCCGGTGAGCGGACCCCAGACCTCACAACCATAACGGGCAATGGGTTCTATAACTCAGTATTTTTAGCCAGATCCTAATTTGGATGTTGAATTTGATGTTCCTTTTGATAGCGTAGAAGGCCCTTCTTGCCTCGTTTCTCAGCTTGTTTACAGCTTTGTGGAAGTTACCCGTGGTGCTGATGTTTAGGCCGAGGTATGTATATTTTTTTTTGCTCAAGGGCAATGGTGTCTAGATAGAATTTGTATTTATGGTCCTGGTAACTGGACCTTTTTTGTAACACCATTATTTTTCTCTTACTGGGATTTACTGTCAGGCCCCAGGTCTGTGCAGAAGATCTAGGTGCTGCTGTAGGCCCTCCTTGGTTGGGGACAGAAGCACCAGATCATCAGAAAACAGTAGACATTTGACTTCAGATTCTAGCAGGGTGAGGCCGGGTTCTGCCGACTGTTCTAGTGCCCTCGCCAATTCATATATATGTGTTGAAGAGAGTGGGGCTTAAGCTGCATCCCTGTCTCATCCCCCGGCCCCGTGGAAAGAACGTTTTTGCCAATTTTAACACTTGTTGTTTGTGTACATGTTGTGTTTTTCCGCCAACACCACTTTCCATCAATTTGTATTTATTTATTTAAACATATTTATATTTAACCAGGAAGGCCAGTTGAGAACAAGTTCTCATGTTCAACTGCGACCTATCCAGGATAAAGCAAAGCAGTGCGACAAAAACAACAACACGGAGTTACACATGGGATAAATAAACGTACAGTCAATAACACAATAGAAAAATATATGTACAGTGTGTGCAAATGTAGTAAGATCAGGGAGGTAAGGCAATAAATAGGCCAATAGTGGCAAATCAATTTAGACATTTACACTGGAGTGATAGATGTGCAGATGAGGATGTGCAGGTAGAAATGCTGATGTGCAAAAGAGCAGAAAAACAAAAAACTAATATGAGGATGAGGTAGTTGGTTGGATGGGCTATTTACAGATGGGATATTTACAGATGGACTATTTACAGATGGACTATTTACAGATGGGCTATTTACAGATGGGCTATTTACAGATGGGCTATTTACAGATGGACTATTTACAGATGGGCTATTTACAGATGGGCTATTTACAGATGCGCTATTTACAGATGGGCTGTGTACAGCTGCAGCGATCGATAAGCTGCTCTGACAGCTGACACTTAAAGTTAGTGAAGGAGATAAGTCTCCAACTTCAGTGATTTTTGCAATTCGTTCCAGTCATTGGCAGCAGAGAACTGGAAGGAAAAGCGGCCAAAGGAGGTGTTGGCTTTGGGGGTGACCACTATAGCAGACCCTCATGCCAAATTTAGTCAAAAGCTTTATGGAAATCAACAAAGCGTGAAAAGACTTTGCTTTTGATTTATTTGTCAATTACGGTGTGCAGGGTAAATACGTGGTCTGTCGTACAGTAATTTGGTAGAAAGCCAATTTGACATTTGCTCAGTACGTTGTTTTCACTGAGGAAATGTACGAGTCTACTGTTAATGATAATGCAGGGGATTTCCCCAAGGTTGCTGTTTTCACATTTCCCCCGGTACTTATTGGGGTCAAATTTGTCTCCACTTTTGTGGATTGGGGTGATCAGTCCTTGGTTCCAAATATTGGGGAAGATGCCAGAGCTAAGGATGATGTTAAAGAGTTTAAGTAAAGCCAATTGGAATGTGTTGTCTGTATATTTTAGCATTTCATTTAGGATACCATCAACATTTTGGGTTTGAGGGTTTGTATTTTGTCCTGTAGTTCATTAAATGTAATTGGAGAATCCAGTGGGTTCTGGTAGTCTTTAATAGTTGATTTTAAGATTTGTAATTGATCATGTATACGTTTTTGCAGTTTGTCCTTTGTTATAGAGCCAAAAAGATTGGAGAAGTGGTTTATCCACACATCTCTGTTTTGGATAGATAACTCTTTGAGTGCTTTTCAATTTTCCCAGAAGTGGTTAGATTCTATGTATTCTTCAGTTACATTGAGCTGATTTCTGACGCGCTGTTCCTTTTTCCGTAGTGTATTTCTGTATTGTTTTAGTGATTCACCATAGTGAAGGCGTAGACTCAGGTTTTCTGGGTCTCTATGTTTTTGGTTGGACAGGTTTCTCAATTTCTTTCTTAGGTTTTTTGCATTCTTCATCAACCCATTTGTCATTGTTGTTCATTTTCTTTGGTTTTCTGTTTGAAATGATTAGATTTGATAGGCAAGCTGAGAGGTCAAATATACTGTTTAGGTTTTCTACAGCCAAGTCTACACCTTCACTATTACAGTGAAACATTTTGTCCAGGAAGTTTTCTAGAAGGGATTGCATTTGTTGTTACCTCATTGTTTTTTTGGTAGGTTTTCCAAACTACATTCCTTCCATCTATAGCATTTCTTAATATTACTCAGTTCCTTTGGCTTTGATGCCTCATGATTGAGTATTGCTCTTTTCAGGTAGATTGATTTTGCTGTGGTCTGATAGGGATGTCAGTGGGCTGACTGAACGCTCTGAAAGACTAGTATCTCTTTGTCTGTCTCTCGCTCCATCTCTTTCTGTCTCTTTCTCTGATTGGTCAAGTGTTAACTCTCTCTGTGTGATTGGTCAGATGGGGAAGATGAGAAGCCGCCCCTTCCTCCTCGTTCCGCCTCCACCTCCACAACACCTACAGGCTCCGCCCCGGAGACACCAACCGACAGGTACGGCACACAGAACAAACACACCACACAATTTTACGGGACCTGGTAAAACTCCTGGCCCTAGTAAAAAGTGGGTCTTAAATGTGATCAACTGCCTACCAACTGATGCTGGTTGTAGAGATTCAGTAAGTCTGTTCAGGGCCTAGAACAACCCTCAAGAACCCTTCCCCTCTCTTCCCTCTTCTCTTCATTTTCTATCTTCTCTTACCCTCCTGCCCCCCCCCCCCCCTCCTCCTCCTCATCTCCTCAGATAGGAAGACAACATCCTGTTTAAAACCACACAGCTCAGAGAGGATGCTGTGTGTGTGTGTGTGTGTGTGTGTGTGTGTGTGTGTGTGTGTGTGTGTGTGTGTGTGAGACTCCACAGAAACCATGTGCGTGTAGTTTGTCTTACTTAGACAGTGAGTCAGCAGCCGTCTGATCCTGAGGAAATCTGTGACTTGGAAAGTTGTTGTCCTGTCTTCAGTGTTCTATACTCACCACAAGGCCAGTCCCCCTCTGCCCCCCCATGGTCTCCAGTGTTCTATACTCACCACAAGGCCAGTCCCCCTCTGCCCCCCCATGGTCTCCAGTGTTCTATACTCACCACAAGGCCAGTCCCCCTCTGCCCCCCCATGGTCTCCAGTGTTCTATACTCACCACAAGGCCAGTCCCCCTCTGCCCCCCCATGGTCTCCAGTGTTCTATACTCACCACAAGGCCAGTCCCCCTCTGCCCCCCCATGGTCTCCAGTGTTCTATACTCACCACAAGGCCAGTCCCCCTCTGCCTCCCCATGGTCTTCAGTGTTCTATACTCACCACAAGGCCAGTCCCCCTCTGCCCCCCCATGGTCTCCAGTGTTCTATACTCACCACAAGGCCAGTCCCCCTCTGCCTCACCATGGTCTCCAATGTTCTATACTCACCACAAGGCCAGTCCCCCTCTGCCCCCCCATGGTCTCCAGTGTTCTATACTCACCACAAGGCCAGTCCCCCTCTGCCCCCCATGGTCTCCAGTGTTCTATACTCACCACAAGGCCAGTCCCCCTGCCCCCCCATGGTCTTCAGTGTTCTATACTCACCACAAGGCCAGTCCCCCCTGCCTCCCCATGGTCTCCAGTGTTCTATACTCACCACAAGGCCAGTCCCCCTCTGCCCCCCCATGGTCTCCAGTGTTCTATACTCACCACAAGGCCAGTCCCCCTCTGCCCCCCCATGGTCTCCATTGTTCTATACTCACCACAAGGCCAGTCCCCCTCTGCCCCCCCATGGTCTCCAGTGTTCTATACTCACCACAAGGCCAGTCCCCCTCTGCCCCCCCACGGCCTCCAGTGTTCTATACTCACCACAAGGCCAGTCCCCCTCTGCCCCCCCCCACGGCCTCCAGTGTTCTATACTCACCACAAGGCCAGTCCCCATCTGCCCCCCCATGGTCTCCAGTGTTCTATACTCACCACAAGGCCAGTCCCCCTCTGCCTCCCCATGGTCTCCAATGTTCTATACTCACCACAAGGCCAGTCCCCCTCTGCCTCCCCATGGTCTCCAGTGTTCTATACTCACCACAAGGCCAGTCCCCCTCTGCCTCCCCATGGTCTCCAGTGTTCTATACTCACCACAAGGCCAGTCCCCCTCTGCCTCCCCATGGTCTCCAGTGTTCTATACTCACCACAAGGCCAGTCCCCCTCTGCCTCCCCATGGTCTCCAGTGTTCTATACTCACCACAAGGCCAGTCCCCCTCTGCCTCCCCATGGTCGCTGTTCTACTGACACGGATTGTGATGTTGTTCCGTCCTACTTTAGCGCCCCTGCTGCTAACGGCCTGAGCACCATTTCCCATGAGTATCTGAAGGGAAGCTACGCTCTGGACCTGCAGGCTGTCAAACAGGGAGCCAGCTCTCTGCCCCACCTCAACAAGACACTGGTGTCCTCCTGCAAACGCCTCAATGGGTGAGACACACACACATACACACAATGTTCTCTCTCACACACACACACAAACACACTCAAAAACCTATCTGTGTGTGTGTGTAGGGAGGTGGATAAGGTTCTGTCTGGGCTGGAGATCCTGTCCAAGGTGTTTGACCAACAGAGTGCCTTCATGGTGTCCAAGATGATACAGCAGGTATTATACTTTTTCTACCTTTTGGTGTGTGTGTGTGTGTGTGTGTGTGTGTGTGTGTGTGTGTGTGTGTGTGTGTGTGTGTGTGTGTGTGTGTGTGTGTGTGTGTGTGTGTGTGTGTGTGTGTGTGTGTGTGTGTGTGTGTGTGTGTGTGTGTGTGTGTGTGTGTGTGTGTGTGTGTGTGTGTGTGTGTGTGCGCGTACAAGCAGGAGACAGATGGTGAGGTGAAATGTATGACTCTGGGAAGCACAGGAAGCTTAGACATGCCGCACCTTGGTTTCCTCTTTAACGCACACACACACACACAGTGCTCCTGAGTGCACTGAGGGTCATGAGGAAAGAGCTCTTTGTCTCCCAGGGAAAAACAACAAGAGTTCCTGGAGACAGCTGTGCTTGAGAGAGTCACGCTGTAATCACACACACACACACACACTGTGGCTAATGTAGTCTTAAAGGGCCAGACCCACTTTGCCATGGTGTGACAACACACCATGGGGTCACGCCTGCATAGCATCTAGTGTGTGTGTGTGTATTACAACGGTCTGTTTCCCTCTGTAGTCGGTGAATCAGGGTGGAGATCAGGAGTTGGAGAATCTGGTCACTAAACTGGCTATCCTCAAAGATCTACTGTCTTCTATAGAGAAGAAGGTAAGCCTACGAGCATAGAAATATTATCTAGTAGTCATTCTATGTCCCCCCCTGGAGGGGGAGGAATGGAGTGAGAGGAAGGGATTGAGTGAGGGGGAGGGAGGGAGGGATGGGGAGGGAGGGTTGAGGGAGGGATGGAGTGAGAGGGGGAGGGAGGAATGGAGTGAGGGGGAGGGAGGTTTGAGGGGGAAGAAGTGAGAGGGGGAGGGATTGAGTGAGTGAGAAGGGGAGGGAGGGAGGGAGGGATGGAGGGATTGAGTGAGTGAGAGGGGGAGGGATTGAGTGAGTGCATGAGTGGGGGGGAGGGATGGAGTGAGAGGGATGGAGTGAGAAGGGGAGGGATGGAGTGAGAGGGGGAGGGAAAGGGAGGGAGGGAGTGAGAAGGGGAGTGAGAGGGGAGATGGAGTGAGAGGGGGATGGAGGGATTG
This sequence comes from Oncorhynchus mykiss, assembly GCF_057628025.1. Taxonomy (NCBI): domain Eukaryota; kingdom Metazoa; phylum Chordata; class Actinopteri; order Salmoniformes; family Salmonidae; genus Oncorhynchus; species Oncorhynchus mykiss. The sequence continues at coordinate 34,434,203 of NC_143045.1, forward strand.
AGTAAGAGGGGGGAGGGATTGAGTGAGGGGGAGGATGGAGTGAGAGTGAGAGGGGGATGGAGGGATTGAGTAAGAGGGGGGAGGGATTGAGTGAGGGGGAGGATGGAGTGAGAGGGGGAGGGGGGGAGGATGGAGTGAGAGGGGGAGGGGGGGAGGATGGAGTGAGAGGGGGAGGGAGAGATGGATTGAGTGAGGGGGAGGATAGAGGGGGGAGGGATGGAGTGAGAAGATGGGAGGACTGGAGAGAGGGAAGAAGTAGACCAGGAAGTCACTAAACCAGTATACATACCCTACACTGTGGTTGTTCAGGTTTCATAACTCTCTCTCTCCTCTCTCTCCCTCTCTCTCTCTCTCCTCTCTCTCCCCTCTCTCCTCTCTCTCCCTCTCTCCTCTCTCTCCTCTCTCTCCTCTCTCTCCCTCTCTCCTCTCTCTCCCTCTCTCCTCTCTCTCCCTCTAGGCTCTGAAGGCTGTGCAGGATTTGAGTGTATCCACTCTCTCCTCTCCTCCTCCTCTCACACGCCACAGCAAAACCATCCCTGTACAGGCCTTTGAGGTACATGCAAACACACACTTGGCGATATATCAGTGGGTGTTGCTCGGAATTCCTAGATTCTCCAGGAAGTTTTTTGAACAGACTGGAATGTGCCACACCTGTCCCCATGTGTAGTTCTGTCTGCTCTGTGGTCCTACCTCTGTTAGGATTTAGATGACTGATGTGACCAGAGTGTAGAGACCAAAGCCCTCAACGCTGTGCTCAGTGGAGCTGACAACTACTGAGTGGGTGTGATGGAAGGATGATCACTATCAGTAACCAGGAAGTGGACGCCTCAGCTAGCTAGCGCTCTGGAGATGTAAATACCACGCCTGCCTGGGGTCATGGTCCATTTCAATTCACTCTGTCAGGCATTTGAATTCCATTTCAGGAATTTAAAATGGAAACCTTCCTGAATGAACTGACCTTAAATGGAAGTACTTTACCTCTATGTAAACATACACTCCAGCTGAGTTGATTTAATGGGCTGGCTGAACAGGATCCAAGTTCAGTATGTTACCATGTTGAATCACTCTACGATTAACATCACCTGGTCTGTTACGTGTTTCAGAAGTTAGTAACAGTTGGATTTGAGAAGCTGAATGTCCATTGGTCATAGCTCATATGGAGCTGAATATTGATTGACTCATTGATTGGTTTTCCACTCTGAGAGACATTGGTCGTGTTGGAGAGCATCAAAATGGTGACTGACTGACTGATCTACAAACAATAACGACTAGTTCTTTATGATGCAATGTCATTTGTAGATCAGTCAGTCGGCAGTCGCCTGCACTGTCGTTGTGACGTCAAACAAGCCAAATATAATACATTCTTGAACCTTTTATTTAACTAGGCAAGTCAGTTAAAAACAAATTCTTATTTACTATGACAGCCTCTCACAAACGAGGACGGGGGCTGGGATTAAAAATGTTAAATAAAATAACAATATAGGACAAAACACACATCACGACAAGAGAGACACAACAACACTACTTAAAGAGATCCACTGTAAGACAACAGCATGGCAGCAACACATGAAAACACAGCATGGTAGCAACACAGCATGGTAGCAACACAGCATGGTAGCAACACAGCATGGTAGCAACACATGAAAACACAGCATGGTAGCATCACAGCATGGTAGCAACACAGCATGGTAGCAACACAGCATGGTAGCAACACAGCATGGTAGCAACACATGAAAACACAGCATGGCAGCAACACATGAAAACACAACATGGTAGCAACACAGCATGGTAGCAACACAGCATGGTAGCAACACAGCATGGTAGCAACACAGCATGGTAGCAACACATGAAAACACAGCATGGTAGCATCACAGCATGGTAGCAACACAGCATGGTAGCAACACAGCATGGTAGCAACACAGCATGGTAGCAACACAGCATGGCAGCAACACATGAAAACACAGCATGGTAGCATCACAGCATGGTAGCAACACAGCATGGTAGCAACACAGCATGGTAGCAACACATGAAAACACAGCATGGCAGCAACACATGAAAACACAACATGGTAGCAACACAGCATGGTAGCAACACAGCATGGTAGCAACACAACATGGCAGCAACACATGAAAACACAACATGGTAGTAACACAGCATGGTAGCAACACAGCATGGTAGCAACACAACATGGTAGCAACACAACATGGTAGCAACACAGCATGGCAGCAACACATGAAAACACAACATGGTAGCAACACAGCATGGTAGCAACACAACATGGTAGCAACACAGCATGGTAGCAACACAACATGGTAGCAACACAGCATGGTAGCAACACAGCATGGCAGCAACACATGAAAACACAGCATGGTAGCAACACATGGTAGCAACACATGAAAACACAACATGGCAGCAACACAGCATGGCAGCAACACAGCATGGCAGCAACACAACATGGCACAAACATTTTTGGGCACAGACAACAGCACAAAGAGCAAGAAGGTAGAGACAACATTCCCCGAAGCAGCCATAACTGTCAGCAAGAGTGTCCATGACTGAGTCTTTGAATGAAGAGATGGAGATAAAACTGTCCAGTTTGAGTGTTTGTTGCAGCTCGTTCCAGTCGCTAGCTGCAGCGAACTGAAAAGAGGAGCGACCCAGGGATGTGTGTGCTTTGGAGACCTTTAACAGAATGTGACTGGCAGAATGGGTGTTGTATGTGGAGGATGAGGGCTGCAGTAGATATCTCAGATAGGGGGGAGTAAGGCCTAAGAGGGTTTTATAAATAAGCATCAACCAGTGGGTCTTGCGACGGGTATACAGAGATGACCAGTTTACAGAGGAGTATAGAGTGCAGTGATGTGTCCTATAAGGAGCATTGGTGGCAAATCTGATGACCGAATGGTAAAGAACATCTAGCCGCTCCAGAGCACCTTTACCTGCCGATCTATAAATTACATCTCCGTAATCTAACATGGTTAGGATGGTCATCTGAATCAGGGTTAGTTTGGCGGCTGGGGTGAAAGAGGAGCGATTACGATAGAGGAAACCAAGTCTAGATTTAACTTTAGCCTGCAGCTTTGGTATGTGCTGAGAGAAGGACAGTGTACCATCTACTTGTATGAGGTGACTACCTCAAGCTCTAAACCCTCAGAAGTAGTAATCACAGCTGTAGGGAGAGGGGCGTTCTTCTTACCAAATCACATGACCTTTGGTTTTGGAGGTGTTCAGAACGAGGTTAAAGGCAGAGAAAGCTTTGCTGTAGAGTGTTTAACACTGTATCATCGCCATATAAATGGATGAGCGAGCTTCCTACTGCTTGAGCTATGTTGTTGATCACGGCCCAATAGACATGTCTGTCTGACGACACTAGACTGGGGAGGCAGCAGACACAGATTACCAGTCAGTCACCTACACTCCCCTGTGTGGTTTATACAGCGGTTGAGGGGAAACGTCAGATGATTTCACACTCACCGTAGACTTCAGTGTGTGTGTGTTGGGGTCTGGTGTGTGTGTGTGTGTGTGTTGGGGTCTGGTGTGTGTGTGTGTTGGAGTCTGGTGTGTGTTGGGGTGTGTGCGTGTGTGTGTTTGTGTGTGTGTGTGTGTGTAGGGGTCTGGTGTGTGTGTGTAGGGGTCTGGTGTGTGTGTGTGTGTGTGTGTGTGTGTGTTGGGGTCTGGTGTGTGTGTGTTGGGGTCTGGTGTGTGTGTGTGTGTTGGGGGTCTGGTGTGTGTGTGTGTGTTGGGGGTCTGGTGTTTGTGTGTGTGTTGGGGTCTGGTGTGTGTGTAGGGGTCTGGTGTGTGTGTGTGTGTGTGTGTGTGTGTGTGTGTGTGTGTGTGTGTGTGTGTGTGTGTGTGTGTAGGGGTCTGGTGTGTGCTGGGGTGTGTGTGTGTGTGTGTGTGTTCACCTCCTTTTTAGCCACTTCCTGTTTGCAGGGGAAGAAGTGTGTTGTTGAGATGAGTAAGATGCAGGGGGGAAGGGGGGCTGGGGTGTTTCCAGAGAGAGATATACTGTAGCTGCACTGAGCTCTGTGACGTTGTTGCCTTTTATTGACATTATTATTGTTATTTATACTAAAAGATGTAGGATACATTTCACTGAGAACCCAGATGAGATTGTTGACGTGGAATGCTATTGCCGACATGCAGGATAGTTTAGTGAACTTGTGGAACTGACTGTGTGTCAACCCGCTGACTCCCCCTGGTGGTGACGCCTTGCATCTCTTAGGCTGAAGTTTATTATGTGGGTAATGAATTCAGATATTTGTTTCGTCTGTCTCTGTGTCCGTCCGTCCGTGTATCTGTCTGTTTTGTAACCCCTCTGTCTGTCTGTCCCCTCCAGGTGAAGCTGGATTTGTTTTGTAACCTCTCTGTCTGTCCCCTCCAGGTGAAGCTGGATGTGTTTTGTAACCTCTGTCTGTCCCCTCCAGGTGAAGCTGGATGTGTTTTGTAACCTCTCTGTCTGTCCCCTCCAGGTGAAGCTGGATGTGTTTTGTAACCTCTCTGTCTGTCCCCTCCAGGTGAAGCTGGATGTGTTTTGTAACCTCTGTCTGTCCCCTCCAGGTGAAGCTGGATGTGTTTTGTAACCTCTCTGTCTGTCTGTCTGCCTGTCTGTCTGTCTGTCCCCTCCAGGTGAAGCTGGATGTGTTTTGTAACTTCTCTGTCTGTCCCCTCCAGGTGAAGTTGGATGTGTACCTGGCAGACCTGACTAAAATAGGGAAGAGTCAGAAGCACAGTCTGTCTGTGGACGTGGAGGGAGGGATGCTTGTGGTGATGAAGAAGATGAAGGACAACCAGGAGGACTGGAACACCTTCACACACCACAAGAGTGAGGACACATATATGTGTATATATATGTGTGTGTGTGTATATATATATATATACGGCCTCCTCCACATCTCCTGATGTACTGGCCTGTCTCCTGGTAGCGCCTCCATGCCTCTACGCTGACAGTCTGTGGTCCCCACCTGCAGAACCACTCCTTTATTGGGGGTGTCTTGCTAATTGCCTATAATTTCCACCTGTTGTCTATTCCATTTGCACAACAGCATGTGAAATGTATTGTCAATCAGTGTTGCTTCCTAAGTGGACAATTTGATTTCACAGAAGTGTGATTGACTTGGAGTTACATTGTGTTGTTTAAGTGTTCCCTTTATTTTTTTGAGCAGTGTATATATATATAATACATACACATACACACATACATACATACATACATACATACATACATACATACATACATACATACATACATACACACACACACACACACACACACACACACACACATATATACACATACAGTGCCTTGCGAAAGTATTCGGCCCCCTTGAACTTTGCGACCTTTTGCCACATTTCAGGCTTCAAACATAAAGATATAAAACTGTATTTTTTTGTGAAGAATCAACAACAAGTGGGACACAATCATGAAGTGGAACGACATTTATTGGATATTTCAAACTTTTTTAACAAATCAAAAACTGAAAAATTGGGCGTGCAAAATTATTCAGCCCCCTTAAGTTAATACTTTGTAGCGCCACCTTTTGCTGTGATTACAGCTGTAAGTCGCTTGGGGTATGTCTCTATCAGTTTTGCACATTGAGAGACTGACATTTTTTCCCATTCCTCCTTGCAAAACACCTTGAGCTCAGTGAGGTTGGATGGAGAGCATTTGTGAACAGCAGTTTTCAGTTCTTTCCACAGATTCTCGATTGGATTCAGGTCTGGACTTTGACTTGGCCATTCTAACACCTGGATATGTTTATTTTTGAACCATTCCATTGTAGATTTTGCTTTATGTTTTGGATCATTGTCTTGTTGGAAGACAAATCTCCGTCCCAGTCTCAGGTCTTTTGCAGACTCCATCAGGTTTTCTTCCAGAATGGTCCTGTATTTGGCTCCATCCATCTTCCCATCAATTTTAACCATCTTCCCTGTCCCTGCTGAAGAAAAGCAGGCCCAAACCATGATGCTGCCACCACCATGTTTGACAGTGGGGATGGTGTGTTCAGCTGTGTTGCTTTTACGCCAAACATAACGTTTTGCATTGTTGCCAAAAAGTTCAATTTTGGTTTCATCTGACCAGAGCACCTTCTTCCACATGTTTGGTGTGTCTCCCAGGTGGCTTGTGGCAAACTTTAAACAACACTTTTTATGGATATCTTTAAGAAATGGCTTTCTTCTTGCCACTCTTCCATAAAGGCCAGATTTGTGCAATATACGACTGATTGTTGTCCTATGGACAGAGTCTCCCACCTCAGCTGTAAATCTCTGCAGTTCATCCAGAGTGATCATGGGCCTCTTGACTGCATCTCTGATCAGACTTCTCCTTGTATGAGCTGAAAGTTTAGAGGGACGGCCAGGTCTTGGTAGATTTGCAGTGGTCTGATACTCCTTCCATTTCAATATTATCACTTGCACAGTGCTCCTTGGGATGTTTAAAGCTTGGGAAATCTTTTTGTATCCAAATCCGGCTTTAAACTTCTTCACAACAGTATCTCGGACCTGCCTGGTGTGTTCCTTGTTCTTCATGATGCTCTCTGCGCTTTTAACGGACCTCTGAGACTATCACAGTGCAGGTGCATTCATACGGAGACTTGATTACACACAGGTGGATTGTATTTATCATCATTAGTCATTTAGGTCAACATTGGATCATTCAGAGATCCTCACTGAACTTCTGGAGAGAGTTTGCTGCACTGAAAGTAAAGGGGCTGAATAATTTTGCACGCCCAATTTTTCAGTTTTTGGTTTGTTAAAAAAGTTTGAAATATCCAGTAAATGTCGTTCCACTTCATGATTGTGTCCCACTTGTTGTTGATTCTTCACAAAAAAATACAGTTTTATATCTTTATGTTTGAAGCCTGAAATGTGGCAAAAGGTCGCAAAGTTCAAGGGGGCCGAATACTTTCGCAAGGCACTGTACATACACACACACATTATATATATATATATATATATATATATATATATATATATATATATATATATATATATATATATATATATATATATATATATATATACACATACACACACACACATATATACACATACATACAAACATATATAAACATACGTGTGTGTGTGTGTGTATATATACACACGACAAGGGTGCGGCCTTCACACACACACACTACTCTCTCTCACTCACTCGTTCTTTCTCTCCGTGTTTCTCTCCCTCAGTCCGTCAGCTGATCAAGTCTCAACGTGTTCAGAACAAGCTGGGCATCGTGTTTGAGAAGGACAAGGAGAAGAGCCAGAGGAAAGACTTCATCTTCGCCAGTGCTAAGGTACACACACACACACACACACACACTCAAGGAAGCATATTTACATATTCTAGTAAATATTTGTTTACATATTCACATTGTGGTTTATCTCGCAGACACATTGTACGAAAGGCTGTGAAGAAACGCATTAAACAATATGGCAATTCCACTGTAACGAAGTGATGCTGAGAGTCAGATTTGTCACTTTAAAAGATGTATGTCAAACTAAAACTAATGACTGCAAAGTTAAACAAATCATACAACGCTATGCACAAGGACGACCTTTAACAGTTTCCACTGAAAAACCAAAGCTTCTTTACTTGATGAACAGTGTAGATGCAAAGTTTGTTAAAGTTGTGACGGTTGGTGCTGTTGGTGTTCTGACGGTTGGTGCTGTTGGTGTTCTGACGGTTGGTGCTGTTGGTGTTCTGACGGTTGGTGCTGTTGGTGTCCTGACGGTTGGCGCTGTTGGTGTTCTGACGGTTGGTGTTCTGACGGTTGGTGCTGTTGGTGTTCTGACGGTTGGTGCTGTTGGTGTTCTGACGGTTGGTGCTGTTGGTGTTCTGACTGTTGGTGTTCTGACGGTTGGTGCTGTTGGTATTCTGACGGTTGGTGCTGTTGGTGTTCTGACGGTTGGTGCTGTTGGTGTTCTGACGGTTGGTGCTGTTGGTGTCCTGGCGGTTGGCGCTGTTGGTGTTCTGACGGTTGGTGCTGTTGGTGTTCTGACGGTTGGTGCTGTTGGTGTCCTGACGGTTGGTGCTGTTGGTGTCCTGACGGTTGGTACTGTTGGTGTTCTGACGGTTGGTGCTGTTGGTGTTCTGACGGTTGGTGCTGTTAGTGTTCTGACGGTTGGTGCTGTTGGTGTCCTGACGGTTGGCGCTGTTGGTGTTCTGACGGTTGGTGCTGTTGGTGTCCTGACGGTTGGCGCTGTTGGTGTTCTGACGGTTGGCGCTGTTGGTGTTCTGACGGTTGGTGCTGTTGGTGTTCTGACGGTTGGTGCTGTTGGTGTTCTGACGGTTGGTGCTGTTGGTGTCCTGACGGTTGGCGCTGTTGGTGTCCTGACGGTTGGTGCTGTTGGTGTCCTGACTGTTGGTGTCCTGACGGTTGGTGCTGTTGGTGTTCTGACGGTTGGTGCTGTTGGTGTTCTGACGGTTGGTGCTGTTGGTGTTCTGACGGTTGGTGCTGTTGGTGTCCTGACGGTTGGTGCTGTTGGTGTTCTGACGGTTGGTGCTGTTGGTGTTCTGACGGTTGGTGCTGTTGGTGTTCTGACGGTTGGTGCTGTTGGTGTCCTGGCGGTTGGTGCTGTTGGTGTTCTGACGGTTGGTGCTGTTGGTGTCGTGGCGATTGGTGCCGTTGGTGTCGTGACGGTTGGTGCCGTTGGTGTCGTGACGGTTGGTGCTGTTGGTGTTCTGACGGTTGGTGCTGTTGGTGTTCTGACGGTTGGTGCCGTTGGTGTCGTGACGGTTGGTGCTGTTGGTGTCGTGACGGTTGGTGTCGTCATTCTGCTACCAGATCGGCATGGCTGATTAATTAGGACCGATTTCAAGTTTTCATAACAATCGGTAATCAGCATTTTTGGACACCGATTTGGCCGATTACATTGCACTCCATGAGGAGACTGCGTGGCAGACTGACTACCTGTTATGCGAGTGCAGCAAGGAGCCAAGGTAAAGTGCTAGCTAGCATTAAACGTATCTTATAAAAAACAATCTATCTTAACATAATCACTAGTTAACTACACATGGTTGATGATATTACTAGTTTATCTAGCTTGTACTGCGTTGCATATAATCGATGCTGTACCTGTTAATTTATCATTGAATCACAGCCTACTTCACCAAACAGGTGATTTAGCAAGCGCATTCGCGAAAAAAGCAGTCTGTGTACCTAACCATAAACATCAACGCCTTTCTTAAAATCAATACACAAGTATATATTTTTAAACCTGCGTATTTAGTTAATATTTCCTGCTAACATTAATATATTTTAACTAGGGAAATTGTTTCACTTCTCTTGGGTTCTGTGCAACAGAGTCAGGGTATATGCAGCAGTTTGGGCCGCCTGGCTCGTTGCCAACTGTGTGAAGACCAACTTCGTCAAACGGGGGATGACTTAACAAAACCGCATTTGTGAAAAAAGCACAATCGTTGGATATCGGTACCTAACCATAAAAATCTATGCCTTTCTTAAAATCAATATACAGGGGTATATTTGTTTAAACCTGCATACTTAGTTAAAAGAAATCCAGGTTAGCAGGCAATATTAAACTAGAGAAATTGTGTCACTTCTCTTGCGTTCATTGCACGCAGAGTCAGGGTATATGCAACAGTTTGGGCCGAATGGCTCGTTGCAAACTAATTTGCCAGAATTTTACATAATTGACATAACATGACATAACATTGAAGGTTGTGCAATGTAACAGGAATATTTAGACTTAGATATAATACGGAACGGTTCCGTATTTCACTGAAAGAATAAATGTTTTATTTTCTAAATGATAGTTTCAGGATTTGAACATATTAATGACCTAAGGCTTGTATTTCTGTGTGTTATTATGTTATAATTAAGGAAATTATTTGATAGAGCAGTCTGACTGAGCGGTGGTAGGCAGCAGCAGGCTGGTAAACATTCATTCAAACAGCACTTTTGTGCGTTTTCCAGCAGCTCTTCACTGTGCTTCAAGCATTGAGCTGTTTATGACTTCAAGTCTATCAACTCCCGAGATTAGGCTGGTGTAACCGATGTGAAATGGCTAGCTAGTTAGCGGGGTGCGCGCTAATAGCGTTTCAATCGGTGACGTCACTTGCTCTGAGACTTTGAAGTATTTGTTCCCCTTGCTCAGCAAGGGCTGCGGCTTTTGTGGAGCGATGGGTAACGACACTTCGAGGGTGACTGTTGTCGATGTGTTCCTGGTTCGAGCCCAGGTAGGGGCGAGGAAAGGGACGGAAGCTATACTGTTACACTGGCAATACTAAAGTGCCTATAAGAACATCCAATAGTCAAAGGTATATGAAATACAAATGGTATAGAGAGAAATAGTCCTATAAATACTATATTAACTACAACCTAAAACTTCTTACCTGGGAATATTGAAGAATCCTGTTAAAAGGAACCACCAGCTTTCATATGTTCTCATGTTCTGAGCAAGGAACTGAAACGTTAGCTTTCTTACATGGCACATATTGCACTTTTACTTTCTTCTCCAACACTTTGTTTTTGCATTATTTAAACCAAATTGAACAAGTTTCATTATTTATTTGAGGCTAAATAGATTGTATTGATGTATTATATTAAGTAAAAGTAAAAGTGTTCATTCAGTATTGTTGTAATTGTCATTATTACAAATAAAAATAAAATGAAAACGGCCGATTAATCTGCTTTTTTTGGGGTCCTTCAATAATCGGTATCGGAATTGAAAAATCATAATTGGTCGACCTCTAATCTGCACTGTTCTTCAAGTAAATGGGTTTTCAGCATCACTCAGTTACCGTGGAATTGCCCAATATCAAACCTAAGAATATACAGTCCACCACATCCTCCATTTTATATACACACTAACTGCACTCTGTGCCTGTTGTTAGAAACGGGAGGCTTTTTGTCAGCTGCTGCAGCTGATGAAGAACAAACATTCCAACCAGGACGAACCAGACATGATCTCCATCTTTATAGGGACCTGGAACATGGGTGAGCTCTCACACACTCTCTCACACTCTCTCACACGCTCTCTCACACTCTCTCACAGTCACACACTCTCACACACTCTCTCACAGTCGCACTCTCTCACAGTCACACTCTCTCACAGTCACACTCTCTCACAGTCACACTCTCTCACAGTCACACTCTCTCTCACAGTCACACTCTCTCTCACAGTCACACTCTTTCTCACAGTCACACTCTCTCTCACAGTCACACTCTCACACTCTCACACTCTCTCACACGCTCTCACAGTCACACTCTCTCTCACAGTCACACTCTCTCACAGTCACACTCTCTCACAGTCACACTCTCTCACAGTCACACTCTCTCTCACAGTCACACTCTCTCTCACAGTCACACTCTTTCTCACAGTCACACTCTTTCTCACAGTCACACTCTCTCACACTCTCTCACAGTCACACTCTCTCACTCTCACAGTCTCACACTCTCTCACAGTCTCACACTCTCTCACACACACACACTCACACTCTCACACATCTCTCATTCACTCACACTCTCTCACACTTGCACTCTCTCTCACACTTGCACTCTCTCTCACACTTGCACTCTCTCACACTCGCACTCTCTCACACTCGCACTCTCTCACACTCGCACTCTCTCTCACACTCATACTCTCTCTCACACACACTCTCACACTCACACTCTCACACACTCTCACAACGTGCTACAAATAACCGTCAAACCTCCTAATGAGGAGAATATTCCATTAGTTCTAGAAGTCTTAACTTTAAACTATCACTTCAATTGTCGTGTGTGTGTGTGTGTGTGTGTGTGTAGGTTCTGTGCCCTCCCCCAAGGCGGTGGGTTCCTGGCTGTTGTGTCGTGGGCTGGGGAAGACGCTGGATGAGATGACCGTAACCATTCCTCATGACCTCTACGTGTTCGGAACGCAGGAGAACTCTGTGTGTGACCGTGAGTGGGTCGACTCACTCCGCACCGCACTCAAAGAACACACAGAGCTGGATTACAAACCGGTGAGAAAGAGGCGGAATGGGGCTCTGGTCAATAGTAGTCCACTACCTGGGGAATGAGGTGTTAGGGATGGTCCCTTTGGGGAATAAGGTGTTGTTAGGGATGGTCCCGTTGGGGAATAAGGTGGCGGTAGGGATGGTCCCGTTGGGGGATAAGGTGTTGTTAGGGATGTTCCCGTTGGGGGATAAGGTGTTGTTAGGGATGGTCCCGTTGGGGGATAAGGTGTTGTTAGGGATGTTCCCGTTGGGGGATAAGGTGTTGTTAGGGATGTTCCCGTTGGGGAATAAGGTGTTGTTAGGGATGGTCCCGTTGGGGGATAAGGTGTTGTTAGGGCTGGTCCCGTTGGGGGATAAGGCGTTGTTAGGGATGGTCCCGTTGGGGGATAAGGTGGCGGTAGGGATGTTCCCGTTGGGGGATAAGGTGTTGTTAGGGATGGTCCCGTTGGGGGATAAGGTGTTGTTAGGGCTGGTCCCTTTGGGGAATAAGGAGTTGTTAGGGATGGTCCCGTTGGGGGATAAGGCGTTGTTAGGGATGGTCCCGTTGGGGGATAAGGCGTTGTTAGGGATGGTCCCGTTGGGGGATAAGGCGTTGTTAGGGATGGTCCCGTTGGGGGATAAGGCGTTGTTAGGGATGGTCCCGATGTGGAATAAGGTGTTGTTAGGGATGGTCCCGTTGGGGGATAAGGTGTTGTTAGGGATGGTCCCGTTGGGGAATAAGGTGTTGTTAGGGATGGTCCCGTTGGGGGATAAGGTGTTGTTAGGGATGGTCCCGTTGTGGAATAAGGTGTTGTTAGGGATGTTCCCGTTGTGGAATAAAGTGTTGTTAGGGATGGTCCCGTTGGGGGATAAGGCGTTGTTAGGGATGGTCCCGTTGGGGGATAAGGTGTTGTTAGGGATGGTCCCGTTGGGGGATAAGGCGTTGTTAGGGATGGTCCCGTTGGGGGATAAGGTGTTGTTAGGGATGGTCCCGTTGTGGAATAAGGTGTTGTTAGGGATGTTCCCGTTGGGGGATAAGGTGTTGTTAGGGATGTTCCCGTTGGGGAATAAGGTGTTGTTAGGGATGGTCCCGTTGGGGGATAAGGTGTTGTTAGGGATGTTCCCGTTGGGGAATAAGGTGTTGTTAGGGATGGTCCCTTTGGGGAATAAGGAGTTGTTAGGGATGGTCCCGTTGTGGAATAAGGTGTTGTTAGGGATGGTCCCGTTGGGGAATAAGGTGTTGTTAGGGAATAAGGTGTTGTTAGGGATGGTCCCGTTGGGGGATAAGGTGTTGTTAGGGCTGGTCCCTTTGGGGAATAAGGTGTTGTTAGGGATGGTCCCGTTGGGGAATAAGGCGTTGTTAGGGCTGGTCCCGTTGGGGGATAAGGTGTTGTTAGGGATGGTCCCGTTGGGGAATAAGGCGTTGTTAGGGATGGTCCCGTTGTGGAATAAGGTGTTGTTAGGGATGTTCCCGTTGGGGAATAAGGTGTTGTTAGGGATGGTCCCGTTGGGGGATAAGGTGTTGTTAGGGCTGGTCCCGTTGGGGGATAAGGCGTTGTTAGGGATGGTCCCGTTGGGGGATAAGGTGGCGGTAGGGATGTTCCCGTTGGGGGATAAGGTGTTGTTAGGGATGGTCCCGTTGGGGGATAAGGTGTTGTTAGGGCTGGTCCCTTTGGGGGATAAGGAGTTGTTAGGGATGGTCCCGTTGGGGGATAAGGCGTTGTTAGGGATGGTCCCGTTGGGGGATAAGGCGTTGTTAGGGATGGTCCCGTTGGGGGATAAGGCGTTGTTAGGGATGGTCCCGTTGGGGAATAAGGCGTTGTTAGGGCTGGTCCCGTTGGGGGATAAGGTGTTGTTAGGGATGGTCCCGTTGGGGAATAAGGCGTTGTTAGGGATGGTCCCGTTGTGGAATAAGGTGTTGTTAGGGATGTTCCCGTTGGGGAATAAGGTGTTGTTAGGGATGGTCCCGTTGGGGGATAAGGTGTTGTTAGGGCTGGTCCCGTTGGGGGATAAGGCGTTGTTAGGGATGGTCCCGTTGGGGGATAAGGTGGCGGTAGGGATGTTCCCGTTGGGGGATAAGGTGTTGTTAGGGATGGTCCCGTTGGGGGATAAGGTGTTGTTAGGGCTGGTCCCTTTGGGGAATAAGGAGTTGTTAGGGATGGTCCCGTTGGGGGATAAGGTGTTGTTAGGGATGGTCCCGTTGGGGGATAAGGCGTTGTTAGGGATGGTCCCGTTGGGGGATAAGGCGTTGTTAGGGATGGTCCCGATGTGGAATAAGGTGTTGTTAGGGATGGTCCCGTTGGGGGATAAGGTGTTGTTAGGGATGGTCCCGTTGGGGAATAAGGTGTTGTTAGGGATGGTCCCGTTGGGGGATAAGGTGTTGTTAGGGATGGTCCCGTTGTGGAATAAGGTGTTGTTAGGGATGTTCCCGTTGTGGAATAAAGTGTTGTTAGGGATGGTCCCGTTGGGGGATAAGGCGTTGTTAGGGATGGTCCCGTTGGGGGATAAGGCGTTGTTAGGGATGGTCCCGTTGGGGGATAAGGCGTTGTTAGGGATGGTCCCGTTGGGGGATAAGGTGTTGTTAGGGATGTTCCCGTTGGGGGATAAGGTGTTGTTAGGGATGTTCCCGTTGGGGAATAAGGTGTTGTTAGGGATGGTCCCGTTGGGGGATAAGGTGTTGTTAGGGATGTTCCCGTTGGGGAATAAGGTGTTGTTAGGGATGGTCCCTTTGGGGAATAAGGAGTTGTTAGGGATGGTCCCGTTGTGGAATAAGGTGTTGTTAGGGATGGTCCCGTTGGGGAATAAGGTGTTGTTAGGGAATAAGGTGTTGTTAGGGATGGTCCCGTTGGGGGATAAGGTGTTGTTAGGGCTGGTCCCTTTGGGGAATAAGGTGTTGTTAGGGATGGTCCCGTTGGGGAATAAGGCGTTGTTAGGGCTGGTCCCGTTGGGGGATAAGGTGTTGTTAGGGATGGTCCCGTTGGGGAATAAGGCATTGTTAGGGATGGTCCCGTTGTGGAATAAGGTGTTGTTAGGGATGTTCCCGTTGGGGGATAAGGTGTTGTTAGGGATGGTCCCGTTGGGGGATAAGGTGTTGTTAGGGATGGTCCCGTTGGGGAATAAGGTTTTGTTAGGGATGTTCCCGTTGGGGGATAAGGCGTTGTTAGGGATGTTCCCGTTGGGGGATAAGGCGTTGTTAGGGATGGTCCCGTTGGGGAATAAGGCGTTGTTAGGGATGTTCCCGTTGGGGGATAAGGTGTTGTTAGGGATGGTCCCGTTGGGGGATAAGGTGTTGTTAGGGATGGTCCCGTTCGGGGATAAGGTGTTGTTAGGGATGGTCCCGTTGGGGGATAAGGCAGTGTTAGGGATGGACCCGTTGGGGAATAAGGCGTTGTTAGGGATGTTCCCGTTGGGGGATAAGGTGTTGTTAGGGATGGTCCCGTTGGGGGATAAGGTGTTGTTAGGGATGTTCCCGTTGGGGGATAAGGTGGCGGTAGGGATGGTCCCGTTGGGGGATAAGGTGGCGGTAGGGATGGTCCCGTTGGGGGATAAGGTGTTGTTAGGGATGATCCCGTTGGGGGATAAGGTGGCGGTAGGGATGGTCCCGTTGGGGGATAAGGTGGCGGTAGGGATGGTTCCGTTGGGGGATAAGGTGGCGGTAGGGATGGTTCCGTTGGGGGATAAGGTGTTGTTAGGGATGGTCCCGTTGGGGGATAAGGTGGCGGTAGGGATGTTCCCGTTGGGGGATAAGGTGTTGTTAGGGCTGGTCCCTTTGGGGAATAAGGTGTTGTTAGGGATGGTCCCGTTGGGGAATAAGGCGTTGTTAGGGCTGGTCCCGTTGGGGGATAAGGTGTTGTTAGGGATGGTCCCGTTGGGGAATAAGGCATTGTTAGGGATGGTCCCGTTGTGGAATAAGGTGTTGTTAGGGATGTTCCCGTTGGGGGATAAGGTGTTGTTAGGGATGGTCCCGTTGGGGGATAAGGTGTTGTTAGGGATGGTCCCGTTGGGGAATAAGGTTTTGTTAGGGATGTTCCCGTTGGGGGATAAGGCGTTGTTAGGGATGTTCCCGTTGGGGGATAAGGCGTTGTTAGGGATGGTCCCGTTGGGGAATAAGGCGTTGTTAGGGATGTTCCCGTTGGGGGATAAGGTGTTGTTAGGGATGGTCCCGTTGGGGGATAAGGTGTTGTTAGGGATGGTCCCGTTCGGGGATAAGGTGTTGTTAGGGATGGTCCCGTTGGGGGATAAGGCAGTGTTAGGGATGGACCCGTTGGGGAATAAGGCGTTGTTAGGGATGTTCCCGTTGGGGGATTAGGTGTTGTTAGGGATGGTCCCGTTGGGGGATAAGGTGTTGTTAGGGATGTTCCCGTTGGGGGATAAGGTGGCGGTAGGGATGGTCCCGTTGGGGGATAAGGTGGCGGTAGGGATGGTCCCGTTGGGGGATAAGGTGTTGTTAGGGATGATCCCGTTGGGGGATAAGGTGGCGGTAGGGATGGTCCCGTTGGGGGATAAGGTGGCGGTAGGGATGGTTCCGTTGGGGGATAAGGTGGCGGTAGGGATGGTTCCGTTGGGGGATAAGGTGTTGTTAGGGATGGTCCCGTTGGGGGATAAGGTGGCGGTAGGGATGTTCCCGTTGGGGGATAAGGTGGCGGTAGGGATGGTTCCGTTGGGGGATAAGGTGTTGTTAGGGATGGTCCCGTTGGGGGATAAGGTGGCGGTAGGGATGGTCCCGTTGGGGGATAAGGCGTTGTTAGGGATGGTCCCGTTGGGGGATAAGGTGGCGGTAGGGATGTTCCCGTTGGGGGATAAGGTGTTGTTAGGGATGGTCCCGTTGGGGGATAAGGTGTTGTTAGGGCTGGTCCCTTTGGGGAATAAGGAGTTGTTAGGGATGGTCCCGTTGGGGGATAAGGCGTTGTTAGGGATGGTCCCGTTGGGGGATAAGGCGTTGTTAGGGATGGTCCCGTTGGGGGATAAGGCGTTGTTAGGGATGGTCCCGTTGGGGGATAAGGCGTTGTTAGGGATGGTCCCGTTGGGGAATAAGGTGTTGTTAGGGATGGTCCCGTTGGGGGATAAGGTGTTGTTAGGGATGGTCCCGTTGGGGAATAAGGTGTTGTTAGGGATGGTCCCGTTGGGGGATAAGGTGTTGTTAGGGATGGTCCCGTTGTGGAATAAGGTGTTGTTAGGGATGTTCCCGTTGTGGAATAAGGTGTTGTTAGGGATGGTCCCGTTGGGGGATAAGGCGTTGTTAGGAATGGTCCCGTTGGGGGATAAGGTGTCGTTAGGGATGGTCCCGTTGGGGGATAAGGCGTTGTTAGGGATGGTCCCGTTGGGGGATAAGGTGTTGTTAGGGATGGTCCCGTTGTGGAATAAGGTGTTGTTAGGGATGTTCCCGTTGGGGGATAAGGTGTTGTTAGGGATGTTCCCGTTGGGGAATAAGGTGTTGTTAGGGATGGTCCCGTTGGGGGATAAGGTGTTGTTAGGGATGGTCCCGTTGGGGAATAAGGTGTTGTTAGGGATGGTCCCTTTGGGGAATAAGGAGTTGTTAGGGATGGTCCCGTTGTGGAATAAGGTGTTGTTAGGGATGGTCCCGTTGGGGAATAAGGTGTTGTTAGGGAATAAGGTGTTGTTAGGGATGGTCCCGTTGGGGGATAAGGTGTTGTTAGGGCTGGTCCCTTTGGGGAATAAGGTGTTGTTAGGGATCGTCCCGTTGGGGAATAAGGCATTGTTAGGGCTGGTCCCGTTGGGGGATAAGGTGTTGTTAGGGATGGTCCCGTTGGGGAATAAGGCGTTGTTAGGGATGGTCCCGTTGTGGAATAAGGTGTTGTTAGGGATGTTCCCGTTGGGGGATAAGGTGTTGTTAGGGATGGTCCCGTTGGGGGATAAGGTGTTGTTAGGGATGGTCCCGTTGGGGAATAAGGTTTTGTTAGGGATGTTCCCGTTGGGGGATAAGGCGTTGTTAGGGATGTTCCCGTTGGGGGATAAGGCGTTGTTAGGGATGGTCCCGTTGGGGAATAAGGCGTTGTTAGGGATGTTCCCGTTGGGGGATAAGGTGTTGTTAGGGATGGTCCCGTTGGGGGATAAGGTGTTGTTAGGGATGGTCCCGTTCGGGGATAAGGTGTTGTTAGGGATGGTCCCGTTGGGGGATAAGGCGTTGTTAGGGATGGACCCGTTGGGGAATAAGGCGTTGTTAGGGATGTTCCCGTTGGGGGATAAGGTGTTGTTAGGGATGGTCCCGTTGGGGGATAAGGTGTTGTTAGGGATGTTCCCGTTGGGGGATAAGGTGGCGGTAGGGATGGTCCCGTTGGGGGATAAGGTGGCGGTAGGGATGGTCCCGTTGGGGGATAAGGTGTTGTTAGGGATGATCCCGTTGGGGGATAAGGTGGCGGTAGGGATGGTCCCGTTGGGGGATAAGGTGGCGGTAGGGATGGTTCCGTTGGGGGATAAGGTGGCGGTAGGGATGGTTCCGTTGGGGGATAAGGTGTTGTTAGGGATGGTCCCGTTGGGGGATAAGGTGGCGGTAGGGATGTTCCCGTTGGGGGATAAGGTGGCGGTAGGGATGGTTCCGTTGGGGGATAAGGTGTTGTTAGGGATGGTCCCGTTGGGGGATAAGGTGGCGGTAGGGATGGTCCCGTTGGGGGATAAGGCGTTGTTAGGGATGGTCCCGTTGGGGGATAAGGTGGCGGTAGGGATGTTCCCGTTGGGGGATAAGGTGTTGTTAGGGATGGTCCCGTTGGGGGATAAGGTGTTGTTAGGGCTGGTCCCTTTGGGGAATAAGGAGTTGTTAGGGATGGTCCCGTTGGGGGATAAGGCGTTGTTAGGGATGGTCCCGTTGGGGGATAAGGCGTTGTTAGGGATGGTCCCGTTGGGGGATAAGGCGTTGTTAGGGATGGTCCCGTTGGGGGATAAGGCGTTGTTAGGGATGGTCCCGTTGGGGAATAAGGTGTTGTTAGGGATGGTCCCGTTGGGGGATAAGGTGTTGTTAGGGATGGTCCCGTTGGGGAATAAGGTGTTGTTAGGGATGTTCCCGTTGGGGGATAAGGTGTTGTTAGGGATGTTCCCGTTGGGGAATAAGGTGTTGTTAGGGATGGTCCCGTTGGGGGATAAGGTGTTGTTAGGGATGGTCCCGTTGGGGAATAAGGTGTTGTTAGGGATGGTCCCTTTGGGGAATAAGGAGTTGTTAGGGATGGTCCCGTTGTGGAATAAGGTGTTGTTAGGGATGGTCCCGTTGGGGAATAAGGTGTTGTTAGGGAATAAGGTGTTGTTAGGGATGGTCCCGTTGGGGGATAAGGTGTTGTTAGGGCTGGTCCCTTTGGGGAATAAGGTGTTGTTAGGGATCGTCCCGTTGGGGAATAAGGCATTGTTAGGGCTGGTCCCGTTGGGGGATAAGGTGTTGTTAGGGATGGTCCCGTTGGGGAATAAGGCGTTGTTAGGGATGGTCCCGTTGTGGAATAAGGTGTTGTTAGGGATGTTCCCGTTGGGGGATAAGGTGTTGTTAGGGATGGTCCCGTTGGGGGATAAGGTGTTGTTAGGGATGGTCCCGTTGGGGAATAAGGTTTTGTTAGTGATGTTCCCGTTGGGGGATAAGGCGTTGTTAGGGATGTTCCCGTTGGGGGATAAGGCGTTGTTAGGGATGGTCCCGTTGGGGAATAAGGCGTTGTTAGGGATGTTCCCGTTGGGGGATAAGGTGTTGTTAGGGATGGTCCCGTTGGGGGATAAGGTGTTGTTAGGGATGGTCCCGTTCGGGGATAAGGTGTTGTTAGGGATGGTCCCGTTGGGGGATAAGGCGTTGTTAGGGATGGTCCCGTTGGGGAATAAGGCGTTGTTAGGGATGTTCCCGTTGGGGGATAAGGTGTTGTTAGGGATGGTCCCGTTGGGGGATAAGGTGTTGTTAGGGATGTTCCCGTTGGGGGATAAGGTGGCGGTAGGGATGGTCCCGTTGGGGGATAAGGTGGCGGTAGGGATGGTCCCGTTGGGGGATAAGGTGTTGTTAGGGATGGTCCCGTTGGGGGATAAGGTGGCGGTAGGGATGGTCCCGTTGGGGGATAAGGTGGCGGTAGGGATGGTTCCGTTGGGGGATAAGGTGGCGGTAGGGATGGTTCCGTTGGGGGATAAGGTGTTGTTAGGGATGGTCCCGTTGGGGGATAAGGTGGCGGTAGGGATGTTCCCGTTGGGGGATAAGGTGGCGGTAGGGATGGTTCCGTTGGGGGATAAGGTGTTGTTAGGGATGGTCCCGTTGGGGGATAAGGTGGCGGTAGGGATGGTCCCGTTGGGGGATAAGGTGGCGGTAGGGATGGTTCCGTTGGGGGATAAGGTGTTGTTAGGGATGGTCCCGTTGGGGGATAAGGTGGCGGTAGGGATGGTCCCGTTGGGGGATAAGGTGGCGGTAGGGATGGTTCCGTTGGGGGATAAGGTGGCGGTAGGGATGTTCCCGTTGGGGGATAAGGTGTTGTTAGGGATGGTCCCGTTGGGGGATAAGGTGTTGTTAGGGATGTTCCCGTTGGGGAATAAGGTGTTGTTAGGGATGTTCCCGTTGGGGGATAAGGTGTTGTTAGGGATGGTCCCGTTGGGGGATAAGGTGTTGTTAGGGATGTTCCCGTTGGGGGATAAGGTGTTGTTAGGGATGTTCCCGTTGGGGGATAAGGTGTTGTTAGGGATGTTCCCGTTGGGGGATAAGGCGTTGTTAGGGATGGTCCCGTTGGGGAATAAGGCGTTGTTAGGGATGTTCCCGTTGGGGGATAAGGTGTTGTTAGGGATGGTCCCGTTGGGGGATTAGGCGTTGTTAGGGATGGTCCCGTTGGGGGATAAGGTGTTGTTAGGGATGGTCCCGTTGGGGGATAAGGTGGCGGTAGGGATGGTCCCGTTGTGGAATAAGGAGTTGTTAGGGATGGTCCCTTTGGGGAATAAGGAGTTGTTAGGGATGGTCCCGTTGGGGAATAAGGTGTTGTTAGGGATGTTCCCGTTGGGGGATAAGGAGTTGTTAGGGATGTTCCCGTTGGGGGATAAGGTGTTGTTAGGGATGGTCCCGTTGGGGGATAAGGTGTTGTTAGGGATGGTCCCGTTCGGGGATAAGGTGTTGTTAGGGATGGTCCCGTTGGGGGATAAGGCGTTGTTAGGTATGGTCCCGTTGGGGAATAAGGCGTTGTTAGGGATGTTCCCGTTGGGGGATAAGGTGTTGTTAGGGATGGTCCCGTTGGGGGATAAGGTGTTGTTAGGGATGTTCCCGTTGGGGGATAAGGTGGCGGTAGGGATGGTCCCGTTGGGGGATAAGGTGGCGGTAGGGATAGTCCCGTTGGGGGATAAGGTGTTGTTAGGGATGGTCCCGTTGGGGGATAAGGTGGCGGTAGGGATGGTCCCGTTGGGGGATAAGGTGGCGGTAGGGATGGTTCCGTTGGGGGATAAGGTGGCGGTAGGGATGGTTCCGTTGGGGGTTAAGGTGTTGTTAGGGATGGTCCCGTTTGGGGATAAGGTGGCGGTAGGGATGTTCCCGTTGGGGGATAAGGTGGCGGTAGGGATGGTTCCGTTGGGGGATAAGGTGTTGTTAGGGATGGTCCCGTTGGGGGATAAGGTGGCGGTAGGGATGGTCCCGTTGGGGGATAAGGTGGCGGTAGGGATGGTCCCGTTGGGGGATAAGGTGGCGGTAGGGATGTTCCCGTTGGGGGATAAGGTGGCGGTAGGGATGTTCCCGTTGGGGGATAAGGTGGCGGTAGGGATGTTCCCGTTGGGGGATAAGGTGGCGGTAGGGATGTTCCCATTGGGGGATAAGGTGGCGGTAGGGATGGTCCCGTTGGGGGATAAGGTGGCGGTAGGGATGTTCCCGTTGGGGGATAAGGTGGCGGTAGGGATGTTCCCGTTGGGGGATAAGGTGGCGGTAGGGATGGTCCCGTTGGGGGATAAGGTGGCGGTAGGGATGTTCCCGTTGGGGGATAAGGTGGCGGTAGGGATGGTCCCGTTGGGGGATAAGGTGGCGGTAGGGATGTTCCCGTTGGGGGATAAGGTGTTGTTAGGGATGGTCCCGTTGGGGGATAAGGTGTTGTTAGGGATGTTCCCGTTGAGGAATAAGGTGTTGTTAGGGATGGTCCCTTTGGGGAATAAGGAGTTGTTAGGGATGGTCCCGTTGTGGAATAAGGTGTTGTTAGGGATGGTCCCGTTGGGGAATAAGTTGTTGTTAGGGATGGTCCCGTTGTGGAATAAGGTGTTGTTAGGGATGGTCCCGTTGGGGAATAAGGTGTTGTTAGGGATGGTCCCGTTGGGGGATAAGGTGTTGTTAGGGATGGTCCCGTTGGGGGATAAGGTGTTGTTAGGGCTGGTCCCGTTGGGGAATAAGGTGTTGTTAGGGATGGTCCCGTTGGGGAATAAGGTGTTGTTAGGGATGGTCCCTTTGGGGAATAAGGTGTTGTTAGGGATGGTCCCTTTGGGGAATAAGGAGTTGTTAGGGATGGTCCCGTTGGGGAATAAGGTGTTGTTAGGGCTGGTCCCGTTGGGGAATAAGGTGTTGTTAGGGATGGTCCCGTTGGGGAATAAGGCGTTGTTAGGGCTGGTCCCGTTGGGGGATAAGGTGTTGTTAGGGATGGTCCCGTTGGGGAATAAGGCGTTGTTAGGGATGGTCCCGTTGTGGAATAAGGTGTTGTTAGGGATGTTCCCGTTGGGGGATAAGGTGTTGTTAGGGATGGTCCCGTTGGGGGATAAGGTGTTGTTAGGGATGGTCCCGTTGGGGGATAAGGTGTTGTTAGGGATGGTCCCGTTGGGGGATAAGGCGTTGTTAGGGATGGTCCCGTTGGGGAATAAGGCGTTGTTAGGGATGTTCCCGTTGGGGGATAAGGTGTTGTTAGGGATGGTCCCGTTGGGGGATAAGGTGTTGTTAGGGATGTTCCCGTTGGGGGATAAGGTGGCGGTAGGGATGGTCCCGTTGGGGGATAAGGTGGCGGTAGGGATGGTCCCGTTGGGGGATAAGGTGTTGTTAGGGATGGTCCCGTTGGGGGATAAGGTGGCGGTAGGGATGGTCCCGTTGGGGGATAAGGTGGCGGTAGGGATGGTTCCGTTGGGGGATAAGGTGGCGGTAGGGATGGTTCCGTTGGGGGATAAGGTGTTGTTAGGGATGGTCCCGTTGGGGGATAAGGTGGCGGTAGGGATGTTCCCGTTGGGGGATAAGGTGGCGGTAGGGATGGTTCCGTTGGGGGATAAGGTGTTGTTAGGGATGGTCCCGTTGGGGGATAAGGTGGCGGTAGGGATGGTCCCGTTGGGGGATAAGGTGGCGGTAGGGATGGTTCCGTTGGGGGATAAGGTGTTGTTAGGGATGGTCCCGTTGGGGGATAAGGTGGCGGTAGGGATGGTCCCGTTGGGGGATAAGGTGGCGGTAGGGATGGTTCCGTTGGGGGATAAGGTGGCGGTAGGGATGTTCCCGTTGGGGGATAAGGTGTTGTTAGGGATGGTCCCGTTGGGGGATAAGGTGTTGTTAGGGATGGTCCCGTTGGGGAATAAGGCGTTGTTAGGGATGTTCCCGTTGGGGAATAAGGTGTTGTTAGGGATGTTCCCGTTGGGGGATAAGGTGTTGTTGGGATGTTCCCGTTGGGGGATAAGGCATTGTTAGGGATGGTCCCGTTGGGGGATAAGGTGGCGGTAGGGATGGTCCCGTTGTGGAATAAGGAGTTGTTAGGGATGGTCCCTTTGGGGAATAAGGAGTTGTTAGGGATGGTCCCGTTGGGGAATAAGGTGTTGTTAGGGATGTTCCCGTTGGGGGATAAGGAGTTGTTAGGGATGTTCCCGTTGGGGGATAAGGTGTTGTTAGGGATGGTCCCGTTGGGGGATAAGGTGTTGTTAGGGATGGTCCCGTTGGGGGATAAGGCGTTGTTAGGGATGGTCCCGTTGGGGGATAAGGCGTTGTTAGGGATGGTCCCGTTGGGGGATAAGGTGTTGTTAGGGATGGTCCCGTTGGGGGATAAGGTGTTGTTAGGGCTGGTCCCTTTGGGGAATAAGGTGTTGTTAGGGCTGGTCCCGTTGGGGGATAAGGTGGCGGTAGGGATGGTCCCGTTGGGGGATAAGGTGTTGTTAGGGATGGTCCCGTTGGGGGATAAGGTGTTGTTAGGGATGGTCCCGTTGGGGGATAAGGTGTTGTTAGGGCTGGTCCCGTTGGGGAATAAGGTGTTCTTAGGGCTGGTCCCGTTGGGGGATAAGGTGGCGGTAGGGATGTTCCCGTTGGGGGATAAGGTGTTGTTAGGGATGTTCCCGTTGGGGGATAAGGTGTTGTTAGGGATGGTCCCGTTGGGGGATAAGGTGTTGTTAGGGATGGTCCCGTTGGGGGATAAGGTGGCGGTAGGGATGGTCCCGTTGGGGGATAAGGTGGCGGTAGGGATGTTCCCGTTGGGGGATAAGGTGGCGGTAGGGATGTTCCCGTTGGGGGATAAGGTGGCGGTAGGGATGTTCCCGTTGGGGGATAAGGTGGCGGTAGGGATGTTCCCGTTGGGGGATAAGGTGGCGGTAGGGATGTTCCCATTGGGGGATAAGGTGGCGGTAGGGATGGTCCCGTTGGGGGATAAGGTGGCGGTAGGGATGTTCCCGTTGGGGGATAAGGTGGCGGTAGGGATGTTCCCGTTGGGAGATAAGGTGGCGGTAGGGATGTTCCCGTTGGGGGATAAGGTGGCGGTAGGGATGGTCCCGTTGGGGGATAAGGTGGCGGTAGGGATGTTCCCGTTGGGGGATAAGGTGGCGGTAGGGATGGTCCCGTTGGGGGATAAGGTGGCTTTAGGGATGGTCCCGTTGGGGGATAAGGTGGCGGTAGGGATGGTCCCGTTGGGGGATAAGGTGGCGGTAGGGATGTTCCCGTTGGGGGATAAGATGGCGGTAGGGATGGTCCCGTTGGGGGATAAGGTGGCGGTAGGGATGTTCCCGTTGGGGGATAAGGTGGCGGTAGGGATGGTCCCGTTGGGGGATAAGCAGCTTGATCTGAGAAGCAGCATGGTAGAATGGTTGGTGATGGTCCCGTTGGGGGATAAGGTGTTGTTAGGGATGGTCCCGTTGGGGAATAAGGCGTTGTTAGGGATGTTCCCGTTGGGGAATAAGGTGTTGTTAGGGATGTTCCCGTTGGGGGATAAGGTGTTGTTAGGGATGGTCCCGTTGGGGGATAAGGTGTTGTTAGGGATGTTCCCGTTGGGGGATAAGGTGTTGTTAGGGATGTTCCCGTTGGGGGATAAGGTGTTGTTAGGGATGTTCCCGTTGGGGGATAAGGCGTTGTTAGGGATGGTCCCGTTGGGGAATAAGGCGTTGTTAGGGATGGTCCCTTTGGGGAATAAGGAGTTGTTAGGGATGGTCCCGTTGGGGAATAAGGTGTTGTTAGGGATGTTCCCGTTGGGGGATAAGGAGTTGTTAGGGATGTTCCCGTTGGGGGATAAGGTGTTGTTAGGGATGGTCCCGTTGGGGGATAAGGTGTTGTTAGGGATGGTCCCGTTGGGGGATAAGGCATTGTTAGGGATGGTCCCGTTGGGGGATAAGGCGTTGTTAGGGATGGTCCCGTTGGGGGATAAGGTGTTGTTAGGGATGGTCCCGTTGGGGGATAAGGTGTTGTTAGGGCTGGTCCCGTTGGGGAATAAGGTGTTGTTAGGGCTGGTCCCGTTGGGGGATAAGGTGGCGGTAGGGATGGTCCCGTTGGGGGATAAGGTGTTGTTAGGGATGGTCCCGTTGGGGGATAAGTTGTTGTTAGGGCTGGTCCCGTTGGGGAATAAGGTGTTGTTAGGGCTGGTCCCGTTGGGGGATAAGGTGGAGGTAGGGATGTTCCCGTTGGGGGATAAGGTGTTGTTAGGGATGTTCCCGTTGGGGGATAAGGTGGTGTTAGGGATGGTCCCGTTGGGGGATAAGGTGTTGTTAGGGATGGTCCCGTTGGGGGATAAGGTGGCGGTAGGGATGGTCCCGTTGGGGGATAAGGTGGCGGTAGGGATGGTCCCGTTGGGGGATAAGGTGGCGGTAGGGATGTTCCCGTTGGGGGATAAGGTGGCGGTAGGGATGTTCCCGTTGGGGGATAAGGTGGCGGTAGGGATGTTCCCGTTGGGGGATAAGGTGGCGGTAGGGATGTTCCCATTGGGGGATAAGGTGGCGGTAGGGATGGTCCCGTTGGGGGATAAGGTGGCGGTAGGGATGTTCCCGTTGGGGGATAAGGTGGCGGTAGGGATGGTCCCGTTGGGGGATAAGGTGGCGGTAGGGATGTTCCCGTTGGGGGATAAGGTGGCGGTAGGGATGGTCCCGTTGGGGGATAAGGTGGCGGTAGGGATGTTCCCGTTGGGGGATAAGGTGGCGGTAGGGATGGTCCCGTTGGGGGATAAGGTGGCGGTAGGGATGTTCCCGTTGGGGAATAAGGTGTTGTTAGGGATGGTCCCGTTGGGGGATAAGGTGTTGTTAGGGATGTTCCCGTTGAGGAATAAGATGTTGTTAGGGATGGTCCCTTTGGGGAATAAGGAGTTGTTAGGGATGGTCCCGTTGTGGAATAAGGTGTTGTTAGGGATGGTCGCGTTGGGGAATAAGGTGTTGTTAGGGATGGTCCCGTTGTGGAATAAGGTGTTGTTAGGGATGGTCCCGTTGGGGAATAAGGTGTTGTTAGGGATGGTCCCGTTGGGGGATAAGGTATTGTTAGGGATGGTCCCGTTGGGGGATAAGGTGGCGGTAGGGATGGTCCCGTTGGGGGATAAGGTGTTGTTAGGGATGGTCCCGTTGGGGGATAAGTTGTTGTTAGGGCTGGTCCCGTTGGGGAATAAGGTGTTGTTAGGGCTGGTCCCGTTGGGGGATAAGGTGGCGGTAGGGATGTTCCCGTTGGGGGATAAGGTGTTGTTAGGGATGTTCCCGTTGGGGGATAAGGTGTTGTTAGGGATGGTCCCGTTGGGGGATAAGGTGTTGTTAGGGATGGTCCCGTTGGGGGATAAGGTGGCGGTAGGGATGGTCCCGTTGGGGGATAAGGTGGCGGTAGGGATGGTCCCGTTGGGGGATAAGGTGGCGGTAGGGATGTTCCCGTTGGGGGATAAGGTGGCGGTAGGGATGTTCCCGTTGGGGGATAAGGTGGCGGTAGGGATGTTCCCGTTGGGGGATAAGGTGGCGGTAGGGATGTTCCCATTGGGGGATAAGGTGGCGGTAGGGATGGTCCCGTTGGGGGATAAGGTGGCGGTAGGGATGTTCCCGTTGGGGGATAAGGTGGCGGTAGGGATGGTCCCGTTGGGGGATAAGGTGGCGGTAGGGATGTTCCCGTTGGGGGATAAGGTGGCGGTAGGGATGGTCCCGTTGGGGGATAAGGTGGCGGTAGGGATGTTCCCGTTGGGGGATAAGGTGGCGGTAGGGATGGTCCCGTTGGGGGATAAGGTGGCGGTAGGGATGTTCCCGTTGGGGAATAAGGTGTTGTTAGGGATGGTCCCGTTGGGGGATAAGGTGTTGTTAGGGATGTTCCCGTTGAGGAATAAGGTGTTGTTAGGGATGGTCCCTTTGGGGAATAAGGAGTTGTTAGGGATGGTCCCGTTGTGGAATAAGGTGTTGTTAGGGATGGTCCCGTTGGGGAATAAGGTGTTGTTAGGGATGGTCCCGTTGTGGAATAAGGTGTTGTTAGGGATGGTCCCGTTGGGGAATAAGGTGTTGTTAGGGCTGGTCCCGTTGGGGAATAAGGTGTTGTTAGGGATGGTCCCGTTGGGGAATAAGGTGTTGTTAGGGATGGTCCCTTTGGGGAATAAGGTGTTGTTAGGGATGGTCCCTTTGGGGAATAAGGAGTTGTTAGGGATGGTCCCGTTGGGGAATAAGGTGTTGTTAGGGCTGGTCCCGTTGGGGAATAAGGTGTTGTTAGGGATGGTCCCGTTGGGGAATAAGGCGTTGTTAGGGCTGGTCCCGTTGGGGGATAAGGTGTTGTTAGGGGATAAGGTGTTGTTAGGGATGGTCCCGTTGGGGAATAAGGCGTTGTTAGGGATGGTCCCGTTGTGGAATAAGGTGTTGTTAGGGATGTTCCCGTTGGGGGATAAGGCGTTGTTAGGGATGGTCCCGTTGGGGGATAAGGTGTTGTTAGGGATGGTCCCGTTGGGGAATAAGGTTTTGTTAGGGATGTTCCCGTTGAGGGATAAGGCGTTGTTAGGGATGTTCCCGTTGGGGGATAAGGCGTTGTTAGGGATGGTCCCGTTGGGGAATAAGGCGTTGTTAGGGATGTTCCCGTTGGGGGATAAGGTGTTGTTAGGGATGGTCCCGTTGGGGGATAAGGTGTTGTTAGGGATGGTCCCGTTGGGGGATAAGGTGTTGTTAGGGATGGTCCCGTTGGGGGATAAGGCGTTGTTAGGGATGGTCCCGTTGGGGAATAAGGCGTTGTTAGGGATGTTCCCGTTGGGGGATAAGGTGTTGTTAGGGATGGTCCCGTTGGGGGATAAGGTGTTGTTAGGGATGTTCCCGTTGGGGGATAAGGTGGCGGTAGGGATGGTCCCGTTGGGGGATAAGGTGGCGGTAGGGATGGTCCCGTTGGGGGATAAGGTGTTGTTAGGGATGGTCCCGTTGGGGGATAAGGTGGCGGTAGGGATGGTCCCGTTGGGGGATAAGGTGGCGGTAGGGATGGTTCCGTTGGGGGATAAGGTGGCGGTAGGGATGGTTCCGTTGGGGGATAAGGTGTTGTTAGGGATGGTCCCGTTGGGGGATAAGGTGGCGGTAGGGATGTTCCCGTTGGGGGATAAGGTGGCGGTAGGGATGGTTCCGTTGGGGGATAAGGTGTTGTTAGGGATGGTCCCGTTGGGGGATAAGGTGGCGGTAGGGATGGTCCCGTTGGGGGATAAGGTGTTGTTAGGGATGGTCCCGTTGGGGGATAAGGTGGCGGTAGGGATGGTCCCGTTGGGGGATAAGGTGGCGGTAGGGATGGTTCCGTTGGGGGATAAGGTGGCGGTAGGGATGTTCCCGTTGGGGGATAAGGTGTTGTTAGGGATGGTCCCGTTGGGGGATAAGGTGTTGTTAGGGATGGTCCCGTTGGGGAATAAGGCGTTGTTAGGGATGTTCCCGTTGGGGAATAAGGTGTTGTTAGGGATGTTCCCGTTGGGGGATAAGGTGTTGTTAGGGATGTTCCCGTTGGGGGATAAGGTGTTGTTAGGGATGTTCCCGTTGGGGGATAAGGTGTTGTTAGGGATGTTCCCGTTGGGGGATAAGGTGTTGTTAGGGATGTTCCCGTTGGGGGATAAGGCGTTGTTAGGGATGGTCCCGTTGGGGAATACGGCGTTGTTAGGGATGTTCCCGTTGGGGGATAAGGTGTTGTTAGGGATGGTCCCGTTGGGGGATAAGGCGTTGTTAGGGATGGTCCCGTTGGGGGATAAGGTGTTGTTAGGGATGGTCCTGTTGGGGGATAAGGTCGCGGTAGGGATGGTCCCGTTGTGGAATAAGGAGTTGTTAGGGATGGTCCCTTTGGGGAATAAGGAGTTGTTAGGGATGGTCCCGTTGGGGAATAAGGTGTTGTTAGGGATGTTCCCGTTGGGGGATAAGGAGTTGTTAGGGATGTTCCCGTTGGGGGATAAGGTGTTGTTAGGGATGGTCCCGTTGGGGGATAAGGTGTTGTTAGGGATGGTCCCGTTGGGGGATAAGGCGTTGTTAGGGATGGTCCCGTTGGGGGATAAGGCGTTGTTAGGGATGGTCCCGTTGGGGGATAAGGTGTTGTTGGGGATGGTCCCGTTGGGGGATAAGGTGTTGTTAGGGCTGGTCCCTTTGGGGAATAAGGTGTTGTTAGGGCTGGTCCCGTTGGGGGATAAGGTGGCGGTAGGGATGGTCCCGTTGGGGGATAAGGTGTTGTTAGGGATGGTCCCGTTGGGGGATAAGGTGTTGTTAGGGCTGGTCCCGTTGGGGAATAAGGTGTTGTTAGGGCTGGTCCCGTTGGGGGATAAGGTGGCGGTAGGGATGTTCCCGTTGGGGGATAAGGTGTTGTTAGGGATGTTCCCGTTGGGGGATAAGGTGTTGTTAGGGATGGTCCCGTTGGGGGATAAGGTGTTGTTAGGGATGTTCCCGTTGGGGGATAAGGTGGCGGTAGGGATGGTCCCGTTGGGGGATAAGGTGGCGGTAGGGATGTTCCCGTTGGGGGATAAGGTGGCGGTAGGGATGTTCCCGTTGGGGGATAAGGTGGCGGTAGGGATGTTCCCGTTGGGGGATAAGGTGGCGGTAGGGATGTTCCCGTTGGGGGATAAGGTGGCGGTAGGGATGTTCCCATTGGGGGATAAGGTGGCGGTAGGGATGGTCCCGTTGGGGGATAAGGTGGCGGTAGGGATGTTCCCGTTGGGGGATAAGGTGGCGGTAGGGATGGTCCCGTTGGGGGATAAGGTGGCGGTAGGGATGTTCCCGTTGGGGGATAAGGTGGCGGTAGGGATGGTCCCGTTGGGGGATAAGGTGGCGGTAGGGATGTTCCCGTTGGGGGATAAGGTGGCGGTAGGGATGGTCCCGTTGGGGGATAAGGTGGCTTTAGGGATGGTCCCGTTGGGGGATAAGGTGGCGGTAGGGATGGTCCCGTTGGGGGATAAGGTGGCGGTAGGGATGTTCCCGTTGGGGGATAAGATGGCGGTAGGGATGGTCCCGTTGGGGGATAAGGTGGCGGTAGGGATGTTCCCGTTGGGGGATAAGGTGGCGGTAGGGATGGTCCCGTTGGGGGATAAGCAGCTTGATCTGAGAAGCAGCATGGTAGAATGGTTGGGCTTACTCCTGAGGTTAACTTCCATGTTACTCTGTTCTGCTCTCCTGGGTTCTAGATCGCGGTCCAGACTCTGTGGAACATTAAGATAGCGGTGCTGGTGAAACCAGAACATGAAAACCGCATCAGTCATGTGGGAGTGTCCAGTGTTAAAACGGGCATTGCTAATACACTGGGTAAGATCTCACTCTCACTTTCGCACTCTCTCACACTAACAAACAGTTCACTATATTCATGCTGTATGTTTGTCGTTTCTTGTTGCTAGGTAACAAAGGGGCAGTGGGCGTGTCTTTCATGTTTAATGGAACTTCCTTCGGCTTTGTGAACTGTCACCTGACATCAGGCAACGAAAAGATCGGCAGGTACGCAGACACTCCTCTTCTGCATTCAAATGTAAAACTATACAGTATGACTCATTATTTGAAGTTTGACAGGACTCCATATTAGCAGCAAACTCACTGAGGTCATAGGTAGTGTACTAAACAGGGGATAGGGTGCTCTTCACCACTCTTCCTTCCCTGACCCCTGACCCCTGCAGGAGGAACCAGAACTACCTGGATATCCTGCGGCTGCTCTCTCTAGGAGATAAACAGCTGAGCTCCTTTGACATCGCTCTGCGCTTCACACACCTCTTCTGGCTGGGAGACCTCAACTACAGGCTGGACATGGACATACAGGTACCATAACACACACAGAAACCCATGGACACACACACACACAAGGAGACACATGCACAAACACACGCATGGATGCAGGCACACACACCCTCTCTCTCACTCTCTGTCTTGCTTTCTCTGTCTATCTCACTCTGTCTCGCTTTCTCTGTCTATCTCACTCTCTCGCTTTCTCTCTCTCTCTCTCACTTTCTCTCTCTCTTTCGCTTTCTCTGTCTTTCTCTGTCTCTCTCGCTTTCTCTGTCTATCTCACTCTCTCGCTTTCTCTCTCTCTCACTTTCTCGCTTTCTCTGTCTTTCTCTGTCTCTCTCGCTTTCTCTCTCTCACTTTCTCTCTCTCTTTCGCTTTCTGTCTTTCTCTGTATCTCTCACTTTCTGTCTCTCTCGCTTTCTCTCTCTCTCTCGCTTTCTCTCTCTCTCTCGCTTTCTCTCTCGCTTTCTCTCTCGCTTTCTCTCTCTCTCTCGCTTTCTCTCTCTCTCTCTCTCTCTCTCTCTCTCTCTCTCTCTCTCTGTCTCTCTCAGGAGATCCTGAACTACATCAACAGGAAAGAGTTTGATCCTCTGCTGAAGGTGGATCAGCTCAACCTGGAGAGAGAGAAGAACAAGGTGTTCCTACGCTTTGGTCAGTTACACACACACACACACACACACACTCCTTCCCCTCATTGTCTATGCGCTCTGCTGTACTCTGTGAAAGACTGTTGTAATGTGTGTTTGTGTATCCTCTGATACAGCGGAGGAGGAGATATCCTACCCACCCACCTACCGGTATGAACGCGGGTCTAGAGATACATACGTGTGGCAGAAACAGAAGGCCACAGGGGTACACCCACACACACACATATACACACACACACACACACACTCACTCACACACTCACACACTCACACAGAGCTTTATTCTCGTGAATTTTCTAGACTTTTTGGGGAGTAAACTCTTAACTCCGTAAATTGGTAATCAGCAGTAGAAACAATAACAAAGCATGTTCCCCTGTTTCAGTAAGAGGCTGAGGCTGGAGAAACTCTCACAACCATAGACAGAGCTGTGGATGCAAGGACTGACAATCCATGATATCAAAATGATAGTTTTAACCATATTTTGAGGCGATGTAGTGTATGTTTACATTTACTTGAACAAACATAGTAAAACAAGCTTATATTTTGGGTTCTGATGGAGTGTGACAGTTAAACTGGGACATTTCTTACTTGTATTCTTCAACAATCAATGGGAACACATCATATGTTTTGAAGTACGAAAATGGATGTGACAACTGCTGATTGCCCCTTTTCAGCCCAACTGCTGATTGCCCCTTTTCAGCCCAACTGCTGATTGCCCCTTTTCAGCCCAACTGCTGATTGCCCCTTTTCAGCCCAACCGCTGATTGCCCCTTTTCAGCCCAACTGCTGATTGCCCCTTTTCAGCCCAACTGCTGATTGCCCCCTTTCAGCCCAACTGCTGATTGCCCCTTTTCAGCCCAACTGCTGATTGCCCCTTTTCAGCCCAACTGCTGATTGCCCCCTTTCAGCCCAACTGCTGATTGCCCCTTTTCAGCCCAACTGCTGATTGCCCCTTTTCAGCCCAACTGCTGATTGCCCCTTTTCAGCCCAACTGCTGATTGCCCCTTTTCAGCCCAACTGCTGATTGCCCCTTTTCAGCCCAACTGCTGATTGCCCCTTTTCAGCCCAACTGCTGATTGCCCCTTTTCAGCCCAACTGCTGATTGCCCCTTTTCAGCCCAACTGCTGATTGCCCCTTTTCAGCCCAACTGCTGATTGCCCCTTTTCAGCCCAACTGCTGATTGCCCCTTTTCAGCCCAACTGCTGATTGCCCCTTTTCTGCCCAACTGCTGATTGCCCCCTTTCAGCCCAACTACTGATTGCCCCTTTTTAGCCCAACTGCTGATTGCCCCTTTTCAACCCAACCGCTGATTGCCCCTTTTCAGCCTAAAATAGCATTTTAACAAATTCAGGACAAAGTACTGCCTTTTCACACACACACGCGTGTGCGAGCGCATACACACACACGCGTGTGCGAGCGCATACACACAGGCTCAGATGGAGAGATCTCTGTTCACGCTCATCTCTCTTCTCTTTCTCTCTTTCAGATGAGGACTAATGTCCCCTCTTGGTGTGACAGGATCCTATGGAAGTCTTACCCTGAGACTCACATTGTCTGTAACTCCTATGGTGAGTCCCTGCATCTTTAACAACTCTGTACAACGAGGAGTTGGTCTGTTTTGGAATGGGTGGCCAGTAATAAACTGGTCCTGAACATCTCTAAAACTAAAAGCATTGTTGTTGGTACAAATCATTCCTTAAGTTCAGGACCTCAGCTGAATCTGATAATGAATGGTGTGGCTGTTGAACAAGTTGAGGAGACTAAATTACTTGGCGTTACCTTAGATTGTAAACTGTCATGGTCAAAACACATAGATTCAATGGTTGTATAAAGATGGTGAGACGTCTGTCTGTAATATAGAGATGGGGAGAGGTCTGTCTGTAATAAAGAGATGGGGAGAGGTCTGTCTGTAATAAAGAGATGGGGAGAGGTCTGTCTGTAATAGAGAGATGAGGAGAGGTCTGTCTGTAATAAAGAGATGAGGAGAGGTCTGTCTGTAATAAAGAGATGGGGAGAGGTCTGTCTGTAATAGAGATGGGGAGAGGTCTGTCTGTAATAGAGAGATGGGGAGAGGTCTGTCTGTAATAGAGATGGGGAGAGGTCTGTCTGTAATAGAGAGATGGGGAGAGGTCTGTCTGTAATAAAGAGATGAGGAGAGGTCTGTCTGTAATAGAGAGATGGGGAGAGAGAGGTCTGTCTGTAATAAAGAGATGGGGAGAGGTCTGTCTGTAATAGAGATGGGGAGAGGTCTGTCTGTAATAGAGAGATGGGGAGAGGTCTGTCTGTAATAGAGAGGTGGGGAGAGGTCTGTCTGTAATAAAGAGATGAGGAGAGGTCTGTCTGTAATAGAGAGATGGGGAGAGAGAGGTCTGTCTGTAATAAAGAGATGAGGAGAGGTCTGTCTGTAATAGAGATGGGGAGAGGTCTGTCTGTAATAGAGAGATGGGGAGAGGTCTGTCTGTAATAGAGATGGGGAGAGGTCTGTCTGTAATAGAGAGATGGGGAGAGGTCTGTCTGTAATAGAGATGGGGAGAGGTCTGTCTGTAATAGAGAGATGGGGAGAGAGAGGTCTGTCTGTAATTAAGAGATGGGGAGAGAGAGGTCTGTCTGTAATTAAGAGATGGGGAGAGAGAGGTCTGTCTGTAATAAAGAGATGGGGAGAGAGAGGTCTGTCTGTAATTAAGAGATGGGGAGAGGTCTGTCTGTAATTAAGATATGGGGAGAGAGAGGTCTGTCTGTAATTAAGAGATGGGGAGAGAGAGGTCTGTCTGTAATTAAGAGATGGGGAGAGGTCTGTCTGTAATAGAGATGGGGAGAGGTCTGTCTGTAATTAAGAGATGGGGAGAGGTCTGTCTGTAATAGAGATGGGGAGAGGTCTGTCTGTAATTAAGAGATGGGGAGAGAGAGGTCTGTCTGTAATTAAGAGATGGGGAGAGAGAGGTCTGTCTGTAATAAAGAGATGGGGAGAGGTCTGTCTGTAATTAAGAGATGGGGAGAGGTCTGTCTGTAATTAAGATATGGGGAGAGAGAGGTCTGTCTGTAATTAAGAGATGGGGAGAGGTCTGTCTGTAATTAAGAGATGGGGAGAGGTCTGTCTGTAATAGAGATGGGGAGAGGTCTGTCTGTAATTAAGAGATGGGGAGAGGTCTGTCTGTAATAGAGATGGGGAGAGGTCTGTCTGTAATAGAGAGATGGGGAGAGAGAGGTCTGTCTGTAATTAAGAGATGGGGAGAGAGAGGTCTGTCTGTAATAGAGAGATGGGGAGAGGTCTGTCTGTAATAAAGAGATGGGGAGAGGTCTGTCTGTAATAGAGAGATGGAGAGAGGTCTGTCTGTAATAAAGAGATGGGGAGAGGTCTGTCTGTAATAGAGAGATGGGGAGAGGTCTGTCTGTAATAAAGAGATGGGGAGAGGTCTGTCTGTAATATAGAGATGGGGAGAGGTCTGTCTGTAATAAAGAGATGGGGAGAGGTCTGTCTGTAATAGAGAGATGGGGAGAGAGAGGTCTGTCTGTAATATAGAGATGGGGAGAGGTCTGTCTGTAATATAGAGATGGGGAGAGGTCTGTCTGTAATAAATAGATGGGGAGAGGTCTGTCTGTAATAAAGAGATGGGGAGAGGTCTGTCTGTAATAGAGAGATGGGGAGAGG
Organism: Oncorhynchus mykiss; assembly: GCF_057628025.1. Lineage (NCBI taxonomy): Eukaryota > Metazoa > Chordata > Actinopteri > Salmoniformes > Salmonidae > Oncorhynchus > Oncorhynchus mykiss. The sequence continues at coordinate 34,469,721 of NC_143045.1, forward strand.
TCTGTCTGTAATAAAGAGATGGGGAGAGGTCTGTCTGTAATAGAGAGATGGGGAGAGAGAGGTCTGTCTGTAATAAAGAGATGGGGAGAGAGAGGTCTGTCTGTAATTAAGAGATGGGGAGAGAGAGGTCTGTCTGTAATTAAGAGATGGGGAGAGAGAGGTCTGTCTGTAATAAAGAGATGGGGAGAGAGAGGTCTGTCTGTAATTAAGAGATGGGGAGAGAGAGGTCTGTCTGTAATTAAGATATGGGGAGAGAGAGGTCTGTCTGTAATAAAGAGAT